>NC_056735.1:495883603-495931103 GCF_019279795.1 Protopterus annectens | reverse complement strand
CTGTGGAGAAAGAGAGGGAGAGGCAGCATGAAAAGGAGATGCTGACTCTTCGCCAGAGTCATGGAGGTAATGGTGAAGGGGGTAACCGGACCCCAGAAGCACAAAAGGTCAGTAAATTTCTTCCCCAGTTTACAGAGGGGGATGATTTTGATAGTTTCATTCATATGTTTGAGAGGGTATGTAAACAGTATGATGTTGACCAAAGGCTCTGGGTATAGTTCCTGACCCCCTTACTCCATAGTAAAGCTGTAACTGTGTTTTCCAAGATATCTGATTGTGAATCTTTTGATTATACTGCAGTTAAGAATTGTTTGCTAGAATTTTTTAAGCTAACACCTGAAGCTTACAGGAAAAAGTTTTGTAAGCACAGACGCAAGGCAGATGAAAGTGTGTGTGAATATGTTGCTGAACTGAGCACTTATTTTCATAGGTGGGTGAGTGTATGTCAGGTCACCACTTTTGAAGGGGTGGCAGACCTTTTGGTGAGGGAACAAGCCCTTAGCACTTTGCCTGAGGACATGAGGAGCTGGTTAGCTGATAGACAATGTGCTACTTCAGATGAGTTGGGGAAGAAGGGAGACCTATACCTAGCATGCAAGGCATCCCTGCACAGGAAAGGGACCCCCAGTACTGTTCATGGGTCTAAAGGAACCCATGGTAGGTAGGTAGGCAGCCCAGACTGCCCCAACAGAATCTGACAGTAGCAGGGGAAGCCACTAGTCCAGGTACACTTCCAGGACCTAGGGTTAAATGTTTTGAATGCAATTCGTGGGGCCATGTGGCATATAGATGTCCACAGAGGCAAGGTGGGGAACAAAAGGTGAGGGAGCCAGTAAGTGGGAAAGACAAAATGCCAACAGTAGGGTGTTTTGAGACAACAGAGTACCAAACTACCATCCTGCAGTTCTCCTGACAGGGAAGGATTTGGATGAGGCAGTACCATGTGTTAATGCAGTTACATGCAGTCAGGCTTGGAGACAATCATGTTGGTCTGATAGCCTGGGGGAGACCCAGACAGATAGCACACTTGCAGCCAGGACTGGTGAGGTGGTTACTTCAGGGAGGGAGCTACCCTATAGCATTGAGACTGAAGGTGAGCCACAGCTACTTGTGGGTACTGACGGTCCCTTGGACAGAGTGACTGCAAAGGTAGAGGTGAGTAGTAGCACCCAGGCTGACAGTGAGGCACTGCTCTCAGAGGATTCCAGACTTCCTGTGGAAGGAGAGCTGGGAACTGTTACAAAGACAGAGCTGAGAAAGGCTCAGCTCTCAAACCCTACATTGCAAGGCCTTAGGTAGGTAGCTAGTGAGGCATCTGATTTTCAGGGGAAGGGGGATTCTGTATACTGGGACAAAGGGTTACTGTATAGAGAGTGGACCCCTGAGGGAGGGCTAGAAGGCGAGAGAATACTGCAGTTTGTAGTGCTTAGAGCCTACCATCTGGCGCTTCTAGCCATAGCCCATGATATTCCCTCTGCAGGTCATATGGACATAAAACACACAAAGAAATGTTTTATGCATATCTTCTACTGGCCTGGAATTTCCAGAGATGTAACAGGGTACTGCAGGATCTGTGAGCAGTTCCAAAAGGTAGACGAGGCATTTGATGCCTTTGCCTGTGATTGAGGAGCCACTTTAGAGGGTAATTATGGATATTGTGGAGGCTCTGAGTACCCCAAGTTCTACAGGGAAAAATAGATCCTAGTGGTAGTAGATTATGCTACAAGATACCCTGCGGCAGTGACTTTGTCCTCCATTGAGGCAGAAGCAGTAGTAAATGCTTTGTTAGAGGTTTTTCAGCAGGGTAGGTTTCCCAAAAGAAATACTGACTGACAGAGGTGCCAATTTCATATCAGATCTGCTGGCTCATCTGTAGAAGTACTATGGGGTGAAGCACCTGAAGACCACCCCCTACCATCCCCAGACAAATGGTCTTATTGAGAGGTTAAACTCTACAATCAAGTCCATGCTACGGGCATTTACAGATCAGTTTAAGAGGGAGTGGGACAAATATTTGCCCCATCTGTTTGCTTACAGAGAGGTTCCTAAGGACTCCACAGGTTTTTCAGTCTTTGAGTTGCTGTATGGGCATAGGGTGAGATGACCTCTAGATTTAATTTGAGATGAGTGGGAAGGTGAGTGTGAATCTCACAAGGAGTCTGTAGTGGCATATATCCTAAACCTCAGGACAAGGCTCAGGGAACTCATGGGCTTGGCCCAGGAGAACCTGGTAGAAGCCCAACAATAGAAAAAGGTCTGGTACGACAGACATGCTTAAGCTAGAGAATATGCTATAGGGCAGCACAGCAGGTAATAGTTCTCATGCCTGTCAGACACAACAAGCTGCAAGCAGCTTGGGAGGGTCCCTATAAGGTGGTAAGAAAGGTAAGTGATGTTAACTACATGGTAGAACTGCTAGGCAGCAGGCAGTGGCACAAATTGTACCATGTTGACATGATGAAACCTTACCATGATAGGGAGGCCCTTGTGCTGAGTGTTTGCAGTGGATTGCAGGAGGAGTCTGAGGGAGATCTGGTGACTGATCTCCTCAGTGAGGGTCGGACTGACACCTCGGTGGAAGAGGTAGCAATGTTCCAGCAGCTATCTCCTACCCAGGTTCGAGAAATCCAAGCAGTGTTACAGGAGTTTGGGGAAATGTTCACTGGGAAACCAGGGTGCACCCACCTGGTGCAGCACCAGGTGGATACAGGACCCCAAAGACCTATTAGGCAGGCCACTTACAGGGTGCACAAGGCAGTCAAACAGACTCTGAGGGAGGAGATACAGGAAATGCTGGAACTAGGGGTAATTCAAGAGTCCAACAGTCCCTGGGCTTCCCCAGTGGTGCTGGTGCCAACGGAGGATGGCAGCACCAGGTTCTGTGTGGACTACAGGAAATTAAACAGTCACACAGAGTCAGATGTTACCTCCATGCCTAGGTCGGATGAGACCCTAGAGCAGCTGGGTGGGGCTAAGTATCTTACCACCACTGAACTTACCAAGGTTTACTGGCAGGTGCCCTTGAATACCAGTGTTAGAGACAGGTCAGCCTCTGTGACTCCTTTTGGCTTGTATGAGTTCACAAAGAAGCCCTTTGGGATGAAAAATGCCCCAGCAACTTTCCAGAGGCTGGAAGATCAGATCAGATCCTAGCTGCAGCAGGAGGGTTTGCCCTTGCTTACCTAGATAATATTGCCATCTACAGCCACTCCTGGCAGGAGCACTTTCAGCATGTCAGGGAGGTGCTGGGCAGACTACAGAGGGCAGGACTGAACATTAAGCCGACAAATGTCGGGTGGGTATGGCAGAGGTCTCCTACCCGTGACATAGAATGGGGGAGTGGCAAGATCAGGCCAGAGCTTGCCAAAGTGGAAGCCATTCAGGCATGGCCTGCACCTGTTACCAAAAAGCAGGTGAGGGCATTCTTAGGGACAAGCAGGGTACTACAGAAAGTTCGCCCCCAGTTATAGTACCATAGATGCTACTCTCACAGACCTGACAAGGAAAAACAGGCCAGATAAGTTAGTGTGGACCATAGCATGTGAGCAGGCAAATTCCAGAAGCTTAAAGCAGCTTTGAAAGGACCTTCTGTGTTATCCAGTCCAGATTACAGCAAAGAATTTGTTGTGCAGGTGGATGCTTCGAACCATGGGGTGGGGGCTGTACTTAGCCAGATTTCTTCAGAGAGAGAAGAGCACCCAGTGGTTTATCTCAGTTGTAGGCGCCAACCCAGGGAGAAATGCTATGCAGCTGTAGAAAAGGAATGTCTAGCCATAGTATGGGCACTGCAGAAACTTTGGCTTTATCTGTATGGAAGAGAATGCACTGTAGTTAGTGATCACAATCCCCTAACATGGTTACACCGAGCCATCCAGCAAAATGTCAAGTTGCTAAGATGGAGCCTAGAGTTGCAAGAATATATGTCAGTGCAGCACCACAGTGGGGTTAGCAACGCCAATGCAGATGGGCTCTCAAGAGAGGGAATGGGGTAAGGTACCCTCAGACAGACCTAACCCTTTCAAGCAACATTTCTCAAGGGACACTTGAAAAACTAGCTTGAGTTCTTGGGGGGGTTATGTGAAGGTTGCCAGCCTAGCTAGATAGAATTTTGTAGATTAACTCTGTCATTTGTAAATATTAATATAATCCACAGGCTTGGTTTAAAATGTAAAGAGATAAAGAAGTTATGTACTCACCATAACGTTCCATGTTTGTTGTCCATCTTGCTGTTCATTCTTACAATGATGGGTTCCCAGCTGAAAGACTCAAACTTGGCTCATGGCAAGTAGGTATCCCATAATGCAGTTGTGTAACTCCCCAGATAAATTGTAATGAACTATATATATATATATATATATATATATATATATATATATATATATATATATATGGGTCTACCTGAGAACAGTGACAGTTCGGAACGCTGACGATGAGAAGACCGACAACGGAAATAACAGATAGTTCAAAATCCCGACGCTGAAACACCGACATGCGAAACAAGCGCGACTGTGTAAGTATGCGATAGTGACGGACATTAGGGTGCGGGTAAGGTAAGTGTGCGAGTGACGGACTTTAGAGTTAGAGTGCGGGTAAGGTAAGTGTGCAATAATGACGGACTTTAGGGTTAGGGTGCGGGTAAAGCAAGTGTGCGATAGTGACGGACCTTAGGGTTAGGGTTTGGGTTAAGGTTAGTGCATAGATAGCTGCGTATGTAAGGTTTACTGTAGGTTTGTAAGGTTTTTGGTGTGCTTGTGTTGTGTGTGTGTGTTGTGAGTCGGTGTTATGGTGTTCGGTAATGTGGACTGTCGGTTTTGTGTCATTTCGGTGTTGTGGTGTCGGCGTTTTGGCTATCGGGCTTGTGGTGTGTTGGTGTAGTGTAGGGGATCCATATATATATATATATATATATATATATATATATATATATATACATACATATTATATAAACACACACATAGATATATATATATATATATATATATATATATATATATATATATATATATATATATATATATATACACACACACACACACAAATATATATGCTACCCCCCAATGGAATAGGAGAAACAAACTGAAACAAGGAACTCCTGAAAGGAGTAAGACATCCACCAGGTCCATAAGGAGTCCTTAGAAGGGGAAGGAGGGAGGGTTAGTTAGAATGAATGGCGAGATGGACAACAAACATGGAACGTTATGGTGAGTACATAACTTCTTTATGTTATGTTGTCCTATCTCGCTTTCATTCTTACAATGATGGGACAGCGTCCCTAACACCTTTTCCCTGGGTGGCTCAAGAGAGTACACCTTTAAGCACAGTGGACCCAAAGTAGGCCCTGTCCCTGGAGGCCAAATCCACTTTCAAAAGAAGTCGCAAAGTACAAACTGAAGCAGATGAACACAAAAGCCAGAAGTAGCAGCTGTACTAAACCCACTCTAAGTAATGCAGGCTGCAAATCAAGACACAGTTGTAGAATGCAGAATCCACTTTATTAACTTCAGAACATAAAAATCCACAGATGAGCGCTTTCGTCCAGAAAGATCTAGACTTCATCAGACAATTTAACAAACACAGTTACTTCCTTTTTATACAGTTTCAACAGGAAGTTCCACTGCTGAACTTAACTGTTGGAGTGATATTCTGAAGCCTGACTAAATTGGAAAGTAGAGCAGCCAAGCTGTCAAGTTGAGGTTGTGGAGAGAAGGATGAAGCGCCCCTGACATATGTGTCAGCAGGTCTGGAACTGGGTCCAGAGTCCAAGGCTTCTCTTGAAGATGAGGCCAAAGGAAGGGGAACCAAACTTGATGAGGCCGGTAAGGAGCAATGAAAATCATCCTGCTTCCCAAGGACTGTGCTTTCTGAATGACTCTGGGTATGAGAGGAAACGGAGGAAACGTATACAGAAGTCCCGAGAGTCAATCGTGAGCAAGTGCATCTCTACCCTAATCCCCCACCCCCCACCGGGAGAGACACCGAAAGTAGTTGCTGCACTTGGCATTCATGGGAGTGGCGAAAAGATCGCAGCAAGGTAGACCCCATGTTAAAAAAATCCTTTCCGCTATGTTCTGATTGAGAGACCACTCGTGAGGCATAAGAATTGCCATGCTCAGCTTATCTGCTATCACGCTGGACTTCCCTGGAATGTGCGTTGCTACTAGAAAGCGCTGGGAAGAAAATGCCCATTGCCAAACTCTTAGGGCCTCACAACAAAGGGGGTAAGATCTGGTTCCCCCCTGCTTGTTTATGTACCAAACCACAGACATATTGTCCGACTGTATTGCAATTGTCCCTAGAGGGAGAGAGTCATGAAGTGTTTGCAATGCAAGAAGCACTGCTCTCATCTCTAGGACATTTATATGCAAGTAAGCCTCGTGTTTTTGCCATATAGCTTGTACTGTTCTCCCAGATAATGCCCCCCATCTGGGAAGCATCTGTGGCCACTGTAGCTAAAAGTTGTTGTGGAACAAAGAGCCTCCCTATGGTCACATGGCTGGAGTGTATCCACCATCTGAAGTCGTTTTTGCATGATTCCGTTATCCTGATCAGATGAGACATAGGAAGCTCTTGAAGTGACCATTGGGAGAACAAAAGCCATTGAAAGATCCTCATGTGCATTCAGGCAAGGGGAACCAGTGTTACTGTGGAAGCCATTGACCCTAGTAATTTTAGAACTAACTTTGCTTTCACCTTGGTCTTGGAAAAAAGATGAAGTATCTGTTGCCGGACTGCTGAAACTGTCTGTTGTAAGATGTGCTATCAAAGAAGCGGTGTCTAGATCTGCACCTATAGGCAATATGTTGACAGGGCAACAAGGCAGATTTTTGAAAGTTGACTGTAATACCCAATTGAGTGCAAATTTCCAAGGTCACATCCCAGGCTTGTTGGAGTAGATGCTTGGTGGTGGCAGACTGGAGTCAGTCGTCTAGATAGGGAAACTCTCGGAATCCTGGACTTCTCAGGTGAGCTGTGACTACTGCTATGCATTTGGTGAACACTCTGGGAGCTGTAGTGAGACCAAAGGGCAGAGCTTGGGATTGATAATGACTGGTTCCCAGCCGGAAAGAACCGTCTCGATACCCTGTCCATTTTTATGTGGGAGTAACCATCTTGAAGGTCTATCGAGCACATCCAATCATCTTTCCCTAAAAAGGGAAGTATAGACTGCAGTGTCACCATTCGGAACTTTGACTTTTTGACAGATTCATTTAAATTGCTTAGGTCTAATATGGGTCTCCAGTCCCCTATTCTTTTTGGCACCAAAAAGAATCTTGAGTAAGTTTTGAATCCTATTTGGTCTGAGGGGACTTCTTGGATGACACTTCTGTGCAGCAACTTTTGAATTTTTATAGTTGCTTGCTACCATAGATTGGGTGGGACATCTGGGATTGTTCTGGTCCGTGGGACAGAGTAGGAAAAAGGAATGGAATATCCTCTGTATATTATTCTTAGTACCCACTTGTCTCTTGTGATAGTTTGCCAGGCTTCTGGGTACATAGACAAACGCCCTCCGACTGCATCCAGAGCAGAGCAGTTGGGCCTCCTTTTAGGAGTGTCCGCAAAAGGAATCACGTCGCCCTGGTTTTGTGGGCCCCCTCTGCCACTAGGGTGGCATCTACCATTGTTACCTCCCCCTCTGCCCCTGGGGAAAGATTCACTCCGTGTGTCCTGGAAAACTCTCTGGGACCTTCTGAAAGTACAGTTGTGTACACTTACCATAAATGTAGATGTTCGTGTGTATTCACTGTTGCAGTCATCATACTTGGTTTATCCTGCCAGGGGTAGTCCTCAGTCAGCCCGAATACCAGAGGCTTAGTATTTCTGCATCAGTTGCTGTCGCTTCAGGACTGACATCAGGTCGTCAGGGGTATAAAAACAGGCAGCAGACGCCATTACATCAGTTTTTCTTGCCCCATGTCAGGAGCCCTCAAATAGGGAGCTAAGTCATGGTGGAAAAACATCACCAGTAAAAAGTAAATACCAACAGACCTGCAAGGAGTGAGAGAGAGACAAGGGGTCTGGAGGGTGGGAAACCAGGAGTGCAACAGTGAATATACCCGAACATCTACATTTACAGTAAGTGCACACAACTGTACTATGTTCTTCGTGTTTCGCTGTTGCAGTCATCACACTTGGGTTGATTCCCAAAGCTGAAGAATTGGTGGAGGCAGTCAAGAATTGGGGCTGGCTAGTATGTCCTGCATGACTGCTGTTGCAAAACCCGCCCTGGAATTGGAAAAGATAGGCAGGTGGTAATGCTTGGTGAGGGTATGAACAGAACTCCAAGTAGCAGCTTCCAGAATGTCCCTGGTAGGGACTCCTCTGAGAAAGGCTGTAGAGGTTGAAGTTGCCCTAATGGAATGCGTTCTGACCCCGAGGGGGTGGTTTTCCATGGTATTTGTAACAGAAATGGATACAGTGTGCTATCCATTTGGAGATGGTTTGTTTTGGTATGGCCTTGCCCTCTGCCCCTGGTGCAAAGCTGACTAGTAACTGGTCAGATTTCCTAAAGGGCTTAGTCCTATCAAGGTAGAATCTGAGCGGTCTGTGCACATCTAAAGAGTGCAGGATCCTTTCCTCCTTATTTTGAGGATTAGAGAAAAAGGTGGGAAAATGGATTGATTGGTTGAGAGCCACACTGGACACCACTTTAGGCATAAAAGTTGGGTTAGTCCTGAGGGAGACCCTGTCAGCATGAAAAATAATGAAGGGTTTCACAGCCATAAGGGCTTGTAGCTCAGACACTCTTCTTGCTGAAGAGATGGCCGGAAGCAAGGCTGTTTCCAAGAGAGGAATTTTAACACTGCTGATGCTGCAGGTTCAAAGAAGGGGTAGCATGAGCTTTTCCCAACACAAAATTAAGGTTCCAAGCAAGGGTGGAGGCTCTTCTTGGTGGTCTTAAGTTGTTAGCCCCTCTCAGGAACCGCTTGATGAGAGGGTAAGAGAAGAGAGGTGGCGCAGTGCTGTAATGAGCAGAGACGGCAGAGGCATGGCTCTTAATGGAAGAGAAGGATAGGCCTCTGTGGATTAGGTCTGCTAGGTAATCCAGGATGACAGGTAAGGAGGGCTGTGCTGTATCCGCTCCTTTAGTGTAAATCCAGGAACAATACCTTTTCCACTTATAAACATAGGATTTCCTTGTACTGGGTTGTCTGGCTTCACGTATTAACAACCAGTACCTGTTTGCTTAGGCTGGCCACTGGTGGAGAATTCAAGGAATAAGCCAGGCTGCAAGGTTCAGGGTCTGCAATTGCAGATGCAAGATCCGTCCTTCCTACTGAGTCAGGAGGGTTGGGATCTGGGGTAGGTGCCATGGGGGCACTGGTGGCAGACTGCGCAGTAGTGGGACTGCCCGTGGTCTTTCCTGACTTATCTTGAGTAATACTCTTGTAAGAAGAGGCAGAGGGGGAAATGCATAGATTGAGAGGTTTGCCCACTGGAAGGATAGGGGATCAACTTTCCAGGCCTTGCTGTGAGGTACCCTGGTGCAGAATTTGCTGAGCTGGTGGTTGTAGGGAGAGGCAAATAGGTCCACCTTCGGGGTAACCCATTTCTGGGTCACAAGGCTGAAGGTGTTGTGGTTTAATTGCCACTCATGTGGGTCTAGGAGATTTCTGCTTAAGTTGTCTGCCTGAGAGTTTTGGTTGCCTGGCAGGAATTGAGCTTGCTGGTGAATATGCATGGCTGAGGTTGTGTTCCACGGGGTCTTAGCTAGCCTGCAAAGTGGGTAAGAGTGGGTTCCCCCCTACTTGTTGATGTACCACATCACTGTGGTGTTGTCAGTTTTGATTAGTAGGGGCCCCGGTGAGAGTAGGGATCTGAAAGCTGTCAGAGCGTGCTGAACAGCTAGCATCTCTTTTTGGTTGATATGCAGATGAATTTGGTTTGGGCTCCAGTGGCCCTGAATGCACCTGCCGTCCAGATGTGCACCCCAGGCATAGTCTGATGTGTCTGTGGTTAGGGTCTGGGCGGCGTGGGGTTGAGTAAAGGAAGTCCCTTGTGGTGGTTGCATGCTGCTGCCCACCAAAGAAACTCTTTCCTTAGACAAGGTATGATAGTTTCCAGGTCCTGACAATGTTGGCACCAAAGACTTTTTAAATACCACTGAAGTTTCCTCATATGCAGTCTGGCATATGGAATTAGTAGAATGCAGGAGGCCATGAACCCTACAGCCCGCAGGAATTTCCTTGCGGATAGCTGGGTTCTGGTGGCCATTTGAGCAAAGTAGCCTGTCAGACAGACTTGTTTTTCTTGAGTAAGGAATGCCATCTGGGATGCTGTATCCAAGCTTGCTCCCAGGAATACAATTTTTTGACAGGGGACTAGTTTGGATTTCTTTTTGTTGATAGTGTACCCCAGGTAGGTTAGAAGGTCCTTTACAACTGTCAGACTGTCAGATGCTGCAAAAGCTTTTCCTGACTGTCTGCCTGAATTAGGCAATCGTCCAAATAAAGGTAAATTTGATTATTTCTCTGTCTGCAGTAGGCAATGGCTGGAGCCAGGCATTTTGTGAAAACTCTGGGAGCAGTGGATGTCAAAGGGAAGTGCAGAGAACTGATAACGCATAGATCCTGCCCTGAAACACAGATATTTCCTGCAGGAGTCCCTGATTGGGATATGCAGATAGGCCTCCTTTAGGTCTAGGGTGGCTAACCAGGTATCTTTGAACAGCATAAGAAATAGCTGCTGTAGGGTGAGCATTTTGAATTTTGGTATCACCAGGAAGGTGTTTAGAATGGATAGATCTAAGATTGGGCACCAGGTGCCCTCTTTTCTGGGTACCAGGCAAAGTCTGGAATAAAAAACGTGGCCTATCTGTTCTGCAGGAACAGGCTGAATTGCCCTTATGGAGAGCAGGGACTGAACTTGGTTTAGTGCCTCTGCCCACTGGTTTGGAGGAAGGTCTGGGAACCCTTTTGGGGTTGGCAGCGTGTGGAGATAAAATTTGTACCCCTGGGATACTATGTTGAGGACCCATCGATCGTTGGTGATGGAGGTCCAGTTTTTTGCATTGTGGGCAAGTTTTCCTTTTAGGGGCATGAGCAATTAGGCGGGGGGGGGGGTGGAGTTGAGAAGTCATTGCGAATTCTTTCCATAAGGGGGTGGCTTAGCACTCCCTGCTTTAGAAGTGGAGGTACTCCATTGCTTAGATCCCTGCATACCCTGAGACTGTAATCTGGGGAGTCTGTTTCCCCTGGGTCTAGTTTGAGATGGCCTTGAGGGGGCTGGAAAGGACCAATATTTTGAGGGGCAATGCCTACTAAATCTTGGAGGCTGCAATTACAAAAAATCTTTGACTGTCTGCATAGACTTAGCCTTTTCTTCCATCTTTTTTAAAACCTCTTCTGCTTTTGTGCCAGACAGATTGTCCTTGTTCAGAGGAGCATCCAATAATTTTGGTTTGACATGGTCTGGCAGGGTCTGCTCCTTAAGCCAGGCATGCAATCTTCCTCATTACCTAGAGGAAAACAGTTTTTGTACTTACTTTTCTCACTTGCTTAGAGAAAAACAGCTCTTGTACTAACTTTCCTCACTTATCTAGAGGAAAATATTTTTTTTATTCAGGCATGTCCAAGGGTGAGCTCCCAGCGTTTTCTCCTGTCTATCTGATGAATCTGGGCATCTTGAGGCAATGTAGAAATTGTCTCATGTACACAGACAACCCTTTCCTCCTACCACCCAACACTACAACCTGTGAGAGATGCCCTTATCTAGCCAAACTGGAAGTAAAGCTCTCTCCAACCAAGACTGAACTTGACAGTCAGAGGAGAAGGTAAACATTTGCACTACACCACACTCATCACATAGTCTCAGTAAATCTACACCACCAAAATTCACACACACTAACACAAAAACATTCACGGAGGCTCTCAATAATAACCTGTCTAAGCAGCAGAGACCTCCAAAGCAGAAAAGCAAGCAACTTCCATCCCCCAACACAACCCAAATGACACATAGCCCACAGACTCAGTGTGCCACTCAACAACAGGTAATAAGGCAAAACAACATACCCAACACACTAGTCATAGGTGACTCTATAGTCAGGCACACTGATGTCCCACTCACCAGGTTAAACAAGCAGAAGGTTACTGTCAGCTGCCTGTCAGGTGCCAGGACCCGCCACATAACCCACGCACTCAGGTCACTCCACAAGTACAAATATGACTCTGTCATTGTCCATGTTGGTGTGAATGACCTGAGACGTACCTCCCTGGACTACATGAAAAGAGACATGGAAGAGCTCTCCGATCTTGTAGCCCAGGCAGATATGACCCTAGCCCTGAGTAGCATTCTGCCCTTGCCCAGAATGATACCACAGTACAAGGACAAAATGATTGACTTCAACAACTGGCTAAGCTTCTGGTGTCACTCAAGGAGATCCAGTATCTGTCTGCTTGGGATAACATGGTCGACAGACCATGATGCTTTGCCACAGATGGCCTGCACCTGTCGCCCCTGGGATTCCGGGTACTGGCTAAGGCTCTTGCTGCCCCTATAGTGGCTTTTTAAGCAAGGTTCAAATAACAAATTCACCATCATAACAGGAACAGGCATGCAAAAACTGAGGGTAATGCTACTCAATGCTAGAAGTCTAAATCTCAAAATGCACTCACTCGAGGCACTCCTTAAAATGGAGAACATAGATATATGTGCAGTGACTGAGACCTGGTTCAAGGCTCCAGAGAGCACCCCTGCACTACCAGGCTATAACTCGTACTACACTTTTCGGCAATGTAACCTGGACCGAAACACCAAAGGCGGAGGTGTGTCCATATTCATTAAGGATATCCACACCTCCAGGCTAGTTGCTCAGCATAATGCATCCGAGGTTATCCAAGTGCAACTAACTCTGGGCAAAACTGCAATCCAAATTGTAGCTTGCTACAGATCCCCCACCATGCCGCAGGATTCCCACTCCTCTTTTCTTGATGTACTGGAAAATATTAGGGTTCAACCAAACACCCTAACAATGGGCGACTTCAACTACCCCACCATTAACTGGGAAAACTACTCGTGTACCAACTCCTTAGCTCAACGCTTTCTGGAATTCATAAACTCCAATGCCCTGGATCAACTTATCCACACCCCCACCAGGGGCAACAATATCCTAGACCTAGTTATTACCACCCGGTGTTCCACACCTGAAGTCAACTCCTCGTTGGTCCGATCCGATCATAAGCTAATCACCCTTGATATCCACATCCCGCCCCCATCCCCATTAAGGAAACCACAGTAAAACATTTCTCCAAAGCCAACTTCATGCTTCTTAAGACAGAAGTGGTGAACTTCATGATACCCATGCAGATGGACAATACAGTTACAACTGCTGAATCCTACACAAATGCACTCTATAAGCACTTACACGAGTGCATGGATCGTGCTATCCCAAACAGAACCAAGACGCTATCATCCAAAAAAAGGAAGCCAATCTGGTGGTCTCCTACCATAAACAAACTGTACAACATAAGGAAGAAACTGTTGCAAAAGAGAGTAAAATCCCATGAGTGGAGGAGCTCCCTGGTCAGCCTCAGTAAGAAGCTGAGATCCCTTATAAGATCCTCCAAAGCTAGCTACGAAAACAAAATCACTACTAATTCCAAGGACAATCACAAAGCATTCTATAGCTATGTCAAGACTCTCGATGGCAACACCCAGATCTGCTCTGAGTTACAGCACAAAGGCACGAAAATTACAGAACCAATTGATATTGCCAACATCCTAGCAGATAAGTTCAGTGCTAACTTTACCCCCCTCTCACCCCTTAAAGGGCCCATATCTATACAGAACGAATGCAGAGCCCCTGTAATCACAACTACGCAGGTAAAAGCTGCACTCTCTAAAGCCAAAAACACAGCATCCATGGGAAAGGACAATATCCCAGGCTGCATTTTATACGAACTTCAGAACAAACTGGCTCCCCACTTAAGCACCATATTCAATAATAGCCTCACATCAGGCTTTGTGCCCACTGAATGGTGCACAGCAACAGTTATCCCACTCCACAAAGGGGGATCCACCACTGATTGCGGGAACTATCGACCTATTAGCCTGACAAGCCTGGTCTGCAAGGCCATGGAACGTATCATCATGGAACTCATAAACAAAGACATTGGCAAGCTCCAAACTCTGGATCCCACCCAGTTTGGGTTTGTGAAAGGCAGATCATGCCTCCTGAACCTGATCAACTTCTTTGAGGCAGTCACCAAAGCCATAGATGAGGGTAAGGTGGTTCACACAGCCTATCTTGACCTCGCCAAGGCTTTCGACACCATCCCCCATTCTGGGATTATAGCTAAACTCACTAAACTAGGTATAAATCCCTACGTCACAAGATGGGTTGCAACTGGCTCACTGACAGAACCCACACTGTAAAAGACTCCAAATCTGACCTCAAATCAGTGACAAGTGGGGTACCACAGGGTTCCATCCTGGGACCTCTCCTGTTTGGTATCTATTTCTCTGAAGTACAGGCTAACACAGAAGGCCTCTGGTTAATGAAGTTCGCAGATGACTGCAAACTAGGAGCCATAGTCAAGTCCGCAAATGATGTGGACATCCTACAGAAGGGCCTCGCTGAGACAGATGCCTGGTGTCAGAGCCATGGTCTCAAGCTCAATGTCAAAAAGTGCAGTGTCATCCTCTTTGGTAAAAACTATGTGTCCATGAACTACCACATAGGCAGCAATCTACTTAACACTGAATGCGTGATAAGACACACTTCTAAAGACTAGTGTGGTCTCCTTTAAGGCCCCCGAGCCGGCGGAAAACAGTACTCAAGCCGCTGAATCACTTACAAATGCCTTCTACCAGCACCTGCAGGACTGCATGGATAAGGCAATCCCAAGCAAAACAAAGACTCTTTGTACCAAAGGCAAGCGTCCAGTCTGGTGGACCCCAGCCATAAACAAACTCTACAACAAAAGGAGGAAGCTACTACAAGATAGAGCAAAATCCTTAAAAGGTAAGACACCCTTGATCACTATAAGTAAAAAACTAAGAGCTCTCATAAAATCATTCAAAGCAAATTTGAGAGAAAAATAGCTAAAGACTCAAAAGACAATCATAAGGCCTTCTTTAGCTATGTTAGAAACCTGGGAGGAAACTCCTAGATATGCTCAGAACTAGTTCAAAATGATGTGAAGATTACTGATCCTACAGACATTGCCAACATACTGGCTGACAGGTTCAGTGCAAACTCCCAAAAGGAGAGATATCTATACCAACGATTGCAGCCCCCAAACATCTCCAACGCCCAAGTGAGAACTGCTCTCTCCAAAGCAAAAACACAGCATCCATGGGACCTGATGGTGTCCCCGGCTGTGTGCTCCACGAACTCAATGAGGAATTAAACCCACAGCTAGGACAGCTGTTTAATCAAAGTCTTACCTCTGGATACGTACCCAGGAGTGGCGCACTGCAACTGTGGTCCCACTTCACAAAGGCGGTGCCTCCACCGACCCTGGAAATTACCGCCCATTAGCTTGACAAGCCTTATCTGCAAAGCCATGGAGAGGATCATAATGGACCTCATAAATAAAGACATAGGGAATTTGCAGACTTTGGATCCAACCCAGTTTGGCTTTGTCAAAGGCAGATCATGCCTTTTAAACTTGGTTGACTTTTTGAAACAGTCACCAAAGCCATTGATGAGGGAAAGGCAGTCCATACAGCCTACCTCGATCTGGCGAAGGCCTTGATACAATACCCCACTCGGGTATCATTGAAAAACTCATCAGCTTAAATGTTAACCCATACATCACAAGATGGGTTGCAAACTGGCTGAGTGACAGAACCCACAGGGTCAGAGTTGCTGGCGCCATGTCAGACTCAAAGCCTGTCACAAGTGGTGTCCCACAGGGCTCAGTCCTGGGCCCACTCTTGTTTGGCATCTACTTTTCCAAAGTACAAGCAAACACAGGAGGGTTATGGCTGACAAAGTTTGCAGATGACTGCAAACTGGGCGACATAGTAGAAAACACATCTGACACAGATATCCTACAGAAGGGTCTCACAGAAGCGGATAACTGGTGCCAGAGCCACGGCCTAAAGTTAAATGCCAAAAAATGCATAGTCATACCCTTCGGGAAAAACAAGGTTACCCCTAGCTACCAAATAGGTGGCAATCCACTGAGCACAGAAGAAGTTATCAGGGACCTGGGGACCCAGGTTGATAGTAGTCTGTCATTCGACACCCATGTAGCTAAAGTAGTTAGGAAGACCTTCTACATTGCCCACCTCATCATGAAGGGATTCTCATCTAGATCAAGGGAGGTCATAGTCTCCTTTTACTCATCACTCATCAGACCAATGATTGAGTACAATGCCCCATTCGGAATGTATCTGACCCGACACTTGCAGCAGCTGGAGAGGCCACAAAAGTTCCTCACCAAAAGGATAAAGGGTCTCAAAAATCTGTCCTATGCTGCCCAACTGACAGAACTCCAGCTCTATTCAGTCGCACGCTTGCTCAGAGGTGACCTTTGCCTAACATACAAGGCCATGTCAAACCCAGATTTGATGAATATGCTTCACCTCAAAAATCTAGATCCATCAGAGCCACAAGGGCGGAGACTTAAACCTCGACACGGCTATTAATAGGACGTGCTGGAGGGATAGATTCATCACCCAAAGACTCCCTATGCTGTGGAACAAAATCCCGGTATATGTGAGGCAGAGCACCTCGCTGGCCTTGTTCAAGAGAAATCTTGACCAATGGATGGGAGATCGCAGATATACCCCAGGGATTACCTCAGCGTCACTGCTCGACAGAGGCACAGCAAAATAATGGGTATAGTTCCCCATACTAAAGGGGTGGCGTAAGCCACAAAACGATGGGCTAGGCTTGTAAATGCCCTCGGGCAGATAGCCTAGTATGAACCTATGAACCTATGAACCTATGAAGAGACCTTGGGACCCAGGTGGACAGTAGTCTCTACTTTGATAGTCACATCGTCACAGTAGTCAGGAAGTCCTTCTATGTGGCACACCTCATCATAAAAATGACTGCTGCCCTGCAAGATGTTTGTAGGGCGTCAAGCCCACATTGCAGGGTATGCCTGCTGACTTGACTTGCAGAATGCATAAGCTCCTGTAATTCTTTATTTTCTGCACAGTCAGGAAAGGTAGATAATTTTTGCTTAATAAATTCCATAGTATGTTGCTGTTATTTCAGCATGTGAAACTGACAATTCAATGCTCTAATGGCGAGAGTTGCAGAGGTGTATACTTTTTTACCCCATCTGTCTAAAGCTCAGGAATCCCTGTCTGAGGGGGTGGGATTCTTGGCTGTAGTTGCTTTTATTCCTTTAGGTCCTTGGGAGATGACCTCTGAGTCAGCAGTAGGATGTTTAAAGACAACTTTGTGACAGTCAGGGACTCTGTAGTACCTGTCAGGTTTCCTTGGAGCAGGGGGTAAAGTATCAGGAGTTAGAGTGGATTCCATAAAGACATCATTCACAACATCCAGAACAGGAGGGGTAGCTAAGGGTCTGTGCTGAGGTAAATGTAAAAATTCCCAGAGTCTCTTTCTGGAATGAGGATAATCCTGGCATTCCCAACGGAAATGCCCTCTCAAATTTTGTAAGGTTTCACCAAAAAAAAAATCCACAGGAGGGGAGGCAGAAGGAATGGATTACTCTGCATCTAAATCCTCACAGGCAGATAAGGACATGTCTTCATATTTAGAAACCTCAGAGTCATCGGACTCTTGGTCAGATAAAGCTGCTGGCAACAGGTTTTTCTTTTAGCAGGAGAAGGCTGACTTCCCCTAATCAGCATGATCAGGTCTTCTGACATTTTAAACATCTAAGAGTGTGGCAAGGAAACAGGCGCTTTAGTTTGGGTTGTCATTTTTTTAGGCATAGCTCGTACTCTTGGCCTTAGAAACTCGGTAGTTTTAGAAAGAAATGAAGATGCGAAAGAAGTCGGTTTGTGTCGAATATCGGTAGTGCGAAGAACTTCCTCAGAAGCCGGTGCCTACACAGTGGCTTCGGACCCACCCAAGGTAGAGACATCTGCAGGTTCTGTAGTCAAAGAAGAGTCTCGCGGCATACCGGACTCAGAACGGGTCTCGGTAGCAGCCTGCAAATCCATCAAAGCGGGCATCATGGGCTGTAAAAGTACCTCACTGAGTACCAGCGAACTGGCGACTAGCTTAACGGAAGCATCGGCAGTTTTGGACCTGTGCGGTCTCTCTCTGCCTTTATCCTTACGTTTTTTCGGAAGATCGGTAGTCAGATGGCTTACCAATGCCATTTCGGAATATGGAGATCGACAATGAAAGTACTTAGCTACATTAAGGGCCCGAAAATGAATAGTTCAGATGTTGAACAAAGCACAAAACCAACAGCGAGGTACGTTGTGGTCTGGGCCTAAACAGGTGATGCAGTAAAAATAGAAATCTCAGTGTGGTATTTGCTTTCCACAGGCGAGACAATTGTTAACTTTTTCTGACATTGGTTAGAGCAAGAAAAAAGGATCCTCAATGGGGTACTTGGCATTAGAAGACTTCAAGATGATTCAATTTCGGAATGAAAACTCCAGTAGCGGCCGACCGCCACTCATATGAACTGCTTATGCTTTGGGCTCCTCAGCAAGAAAGACTGATGTAATGGCATCGGGTGCCTGTTTTTATACCCCTGACAACGTGACGTCAGTCCTGAAGTGACAGCAACCAATGCAGAAATACTAAGCCTCTGATATTTGGGCCTACTGAGGGCTACCCCTGGCAGGATAACCAAAGTGTGATGACTGCAACAGTGAAACATAAAGAACATCCACATTTTCCCACTCTTCTGACCTTTAGGATAAGGGCCTTGAAGGTATGGAAAAACTTACCCCAATGGCAGAGAGAGTTTTTCCTTCCTGCTCGCTTCGGGTGAGAGTGTCTTTTACTTTGGGTCCAAAGAGTGAGGAACCACCAAAAGGGGCATTAGTAAAGGTAGATTTAAAGGGCTCCACAAAACTGCACAAGCACATCCAGGAGTGTCTCCTAAGGGAAACTCTGGAACCCACTGCCTTGCTCGCTCCATCGGCTGCGTAGGAGATCAGCCTCATGGAGGAGGTGACAATGGAATTTAAGGTGGATAGCTGGGAGACCTTCACATTCACCCCTGCAGCCAATGTACCTTGTAGAGTATCCCTAGTTCTTTCAGGAGATCTCTCTGTAGCCTTGTGAAATGAGTGAGGTAGTTCGGCGATCGAAAAGTAAGGGTCACTGATGAAAAAATATGCTTCCCTTAACTGTCCATTGTTCGAGAGTCTTTGCTCGGAGGATGGACAGATGAGGATCTGAAAGTTCCTTCTTGCTGGCTGCTGCCCCCACCATAGCATCTACAGGCACCCCCTTAGTGAGGAAATCCTTTCTGGAAGGAGCTGATAAGAATTTGTTTGGTCTCGGAGGGACTGGTTCCATTGTGTCAGGTGACTCCCTTGCCTTTCGACTGACCAAGTCCATTAGCTCGTCAAAAGGCAGAGATACCCAGGAGGATGAAGGTTGAGATCCAAAAGCCTTCAGGTACACTGAGTCCTCATCAGAAGGGGTGGAGACCTGCCAGCCGCCTCTGTGATTCAGGATCTCTAGAATATCTGCAAATGAGACGACCGTGGGGATGCTTCTAACTCTTCGAGGTCAGTGTCTGAAGTGATGGAGTCATCTGGAGAGTCTATGTGCTTCCTTTTGCAAGTTCTCTTCCGAGGGGGCTCCTCAGAAGGGTATTCTGGGGAGGCCTTAGAAGAGAGGGGTTCACCCAATGGGGGATCCTGAGACTCTGGATCTCTGCTGTCCTGTGGAATGGGTGGTGCCGAGACAGTAGCCGGTGCCTTAGGGGGACGAGTGCTGGTATCCTTATGTGGACCTGTAGGGGCGGAACGCACACTCCTCATCAGCTCAAAGGAGGATCTCACCAGCTGCAAAGAATCCCTCGACTCCGAGGAGTCAGAGGAAACCACTGGACCCAGCGAGATTGGACCAGAGGCTGATGTAGCAGCCAAGCTCACCCGGGCCGATGCTCCAAGGGGTAGGCTCGGCACTGAAGTTTGGGGCCGAGAATCCCCCTCAGGGCTGACTCTCCGGATGGCGCCGAGAGTGATGGAGGAGAAGTCAGCTCAGTGATCACCGAAGGGGTTCTCGGAATCGACGGATCCACAGTAAGTGGTACCGAGCACTCCAGTTCCGAAGGTCCAGCTTTGCTCGGAGGAGGAACAACAGTGGGTACAATGGTTATAGTAGGGTTTGGGACCAGATGGGTCAGAGCTGAAAATAATTTGGTTAGTGCCGGTGACTTCAAGAGTCTGCGCACCACCTGTTTCAAGTCATCGTCAGATAAGCTCCTGGTGGACCTGGAGGATAGGGATGGAGAACGAGACTTGCGCAAAATGGGAGAGCTCAGTGTAGGGGAGACCAGTAAAATCTCCATATACCGGCTCGGAGAAGAAGTATCTTGTGGCTCAGAAGACTTTGAAGACTTTGAAGCCGAAGAACCAGGCTTGTCAATCAAAATAACCTCCGACAGTTCCGAAGACCATGGAACCGAGGAGGTAGTAGCCTTAGAAATTTTAGCTATCTTGACTGGAGGCTCCAAATGAGCCAATGCAGCAGGTGATTGTCTCTTTTGAGGTTTGTCCTTTTTTGAAGAAGAGAAGAAGAAGAGGAAGAAGAACTGTGGATAGCTTCCTGAAAAGTTGGCTTTAAGAGCCCCTTAAGGATCAATTTGTTTCGCCTTTCTTGTAAAATCCTGCCACTGAAGGAATGATAGAATGTACAATCTTCTTCCAAATGAATAGCTCCAAGGCAATAAACACATCTGATATGACAGTCAGTGATAGACATCTTTTGGGAACATTTCTGGCATTTTTTAAAGCCTGAAGGCTTATGTTCCCTCTTCTTTGGGTCTTTGGAAACAATTATGACAAAAGACCACGATCTAACCACAGAAAATTCTCAAAACTAAAACTACTGATATACTAACTACAACAGGAAACAGTGAGCAGACAGACAAGGAAAGATAATAGAGCCTCTAACTAAAAAGGCCCTAAATTCCAGAAATAAAAAAAGCACAACACACCAACTACCAGCCCTCTAACTAAAATGGGTGAATAGCTCTCTAACTTAAACGAGCTACTATTAAGCTATATGAAGAGACACAACAACACCACTACAAGGCCTATGAAAACGATGGCCAAAGGCAGCACCAAAAATGAAAAATTGCTAAAAAATAATCTAAATATACTAATTCAAAGGCTAACTATGCAACAACGTTAGAAAAATATCCACTATAATATATCAAGAGAAAAAGGTCTAATGACTGTAATAAGTACAAAAACAATGACAACTTAGCCACAGTCAAGAAGAGTGGATCCAACCTCGTAAAGCAGCAAACGAGATCTGGGGAGTTACACCACTGTATTATGGGAAACTTACTTGCCACGAGCCAAGTTCGAGTCTTTCAGCTGTGTATTCGGCTGAGTCAGAGCCAAGGATCGTCTCTGAACTCATCATTGTAAGAATGAAGGCGAGATAGGACAACATAAAATCTATATGTCATGATTAAACTCTATGTTGTACTGAGCTTCAAAAATGTAACCACAGTACTCTGCTGGAAGAAAGCTGATAAGTCAAGCACTGTATGACTGATCTCAAGCTCGGAGACAGGATATCTGAGCCAGGAAATTCTTTCTATTTTCTTGATTTAAGAGATAATTACTAAGGTTTTACACGTATAATGTCTTTTATTGCTGTGGCTTCCTGGCCAGGTGCAGCTTACTGGGAAATGTAAATTTTGAGTTTCTGTTAGTCTGGGAACTAAAGAAGTGATAAAAATGATGCAATGTGAAATGACTCAGCAGTACTGGGTGGTTAGCAAGTTAAGACTTTCTCAGAGAGAGGACGATAGGGCATTTTTGGATTTTGTCTGAACCTGAATCCATCAACTCACCAGCACTCTGCCTTTGTTTTGTAAGTAAGATATTTATTTAGAACAGTGATTTCTCTTAGAGATAAATAGAAACAGCCAGATTAGTCTAGCTGTTTTCTATATTTATGCCAGACTATTCTATTATGCAGTATTATTTTAAAGCATTTCCTGTGATTTCTGAACTTTGTAATGTCATGTTGAAGTACTGTCTTGTGTTTTTGTTATTTATTATTAAATATTTTTAAACCTTTCAACTGTGGCTGTTTGGTGTAAAGGTAATTTAAGCTCTTAAGAGTATATTGCATGTATTTGGTGATAATGTATTAAGCCACTCCAGAACAGCCTTAGCCCTGGGTCACACTTACTATTGATAACAGTAATATTACACAGTGAAATTGGTCACCCTTTGGGAAGGACCTTATTAGTAGCTGATAACAGTAGTTGGTAGCAGTGATTACTACCTTATAGCCTGGCAGGAGGGAGCATAGCTGGAGAACCTGTGCCAGTCTTCCCCAGGAGTGATTGTATGTTTGTATATAAACCAAATCTCAAATTGTGTGTGTGTCAGCTACTTGGGCAGGGACACAAAGCACTTGTTGGAGAGAGAGGTTACTGGAGGTTTTGGCTTGACTACTCAGTTGAGATCTGAACCCTATTGCTGTGCCAGTGGGAAGTCTTATTGGGGATCTGGAGAGAAAGGGAGAAATCAGCCCCACACTGACCGTGATCTCTATATGGACTTAAGGGAAATTGTACTTTACTGTGTGTGTACTTGTTATCCTTCCCAATGTGCACGCCCCTCACGGGTGTCACAATATACACACACAGACACACACAGTATAATTATCTGCAAAGTGGTAAGAGACAAACAGTAGGTATTAGTGATGACCTCTGCAGCACTATGCAAGCTTTCATTTAATACTATGAGGCACTACATATAAGTTATCTCCGTCAGGTTATTAACAGAAATATTAACATGACACATATTCATAATTTGTCATAAAAAGAAATCACACTTCCTTGCATACTGGAGTCAGCAGACATTTTTGACCTGTGTGCTAATCGCCCTAGGAAATGCTATCACATGAGACTACTGTTATACACATTGTCTGACATATTTACATAATATAAGCAAACATGTATAAATATCATATTTATTGCTAAACAAATCCAAATATATGCAGAGTTGTGGTAGTTAGATACCAGCTCACTTTGACAATTTTTCTAGCAGTATATACTCTTAACTGACACCATAAAGTACCATCAACACTGTATTGATCAAGTTAACAGAAATAAAAAGATGGCATATATTCATAATTTGACATAAAAATAAAATCACACAGTCTTACTTAGTCACAACCTCATTTAAATCAGAAGGCATTCTTGACCTGTAACATTTCACAACACCATTTAACAGGCTAAGTGGACAGATCCTGACATATTTATATAAATATATTTATAGAAATTTGCATATATAGATATATATATATATATATATATATATATATATATATATATATATATATACACACACACACACACACACACACACACACACACACACACACACACACACACACACACACACACACACACACACATATATTTAAATAATGAAGTACCAATATCTGCAAATCAGTGGTATTTTCCACTATTGTGAGCCTTCGTTTGATACCATTAAATTCCTCACAAACTCTTCCTTAGTCAAGCTATTACCAGAGATATTAATATACCATTTATTCATGTTTAGCATGGCAATAAAACAGATTTTTCTTAGTTACTGACATTTCATTTGGATCAGCAGTCCTAACTGTAAAGGCCATGCCTCCTCTCAAGGAGCTCAAGAGAATACTTCATATCCCACTGATCTGATCAATTACTGAACACAACTTCAAAGTGCTTGCACGCACAGCCACCCACAAAGTCAGGAATAAATACTGCCATTACATAGTTAGTAGCACTAGCATGTTTTCCTGAAGGCTTTCAAGTACGTACCTCATATGTTTGCCATTATTTACTGACTGCAATCCTCACTGATTTGCCAAAATAACACAAGGTTTATAAGGAAGATACCAAAATATTAGGTAAAATGTCAGGGTCATTCTGTGAAATAAGGGACAGATGAGAACATCTTTCCTCCAACACTCATACACAGATGTGACTGTCAATTACAGCCACTTGTAAGACTGACTGCATATTTCAGTGTTAGACTGTGATTCAATGAATGAATAAAAACAAACAACTGCCACACAGGAGTGTTACCTCTCATGTCCCTGCTGTCATAATACAAAAAAAAACTACAACCCCATACATGTATCTCTCAACATATTAGCTCTTTCACTCATACAGAAAAATAAATAAACATACATACATACATATCTTCGCATGATCTAAGCAGCAAGACAGCAAACAATTTCCGGTACCATGTTCTGTTCAGAATCTTGTCAAAATGTAAACAAATGAAGCAGAGGTAATTTGAATGGCCAGCAAGAAGACACACAGCACAGATGTCATTTAAGCTGATTAACAGATATCTGTTTTGCAGTTTTTGGAGGGGATTGCTTTGGTTTTAACTCTTGTCAGTGGAAGTACTTTTGCAGTTCTAGTGAAGCTGGGAGAAATCAAAGGATTTTTTTTCTGTAGAACCACAATGTTTCTTTGTTTTTAGTAGCAGGACCGTGCAGATAAATAATATGCACAACAGTGCATGTAGTGCAGCAACAGATTTGGCAGGACAACCAGATATGAAACTCAATAATAACAGTGCTTATAAAAAGAAAACAAATAACCTACAGGAATCTATGTTATTTACGCAATGCTGTAAACATATAATAGCGAGGTAAGCATGAATACTTTATTATTTTGTTTGTTGGGAAAAGCCCACAGATGTGCTACAGAACCTATATAAAGGGCACTGTAGGTGCTGTACAGCACTATGCACAAGTAGCACTACAGATGCAATTAAGTTAAACGCTCAGTTACTGGAAAAAACACTTAAAATAGTATGATCTGATATACCTATCATAAAACCAACTGTTCAAATCTTTCTTCCTTTTCTCATAGCTATTCAAAATTAATGGGTATAGTTAAAAGGCTGGTCTTCAGTCATGGAATTTGCATACTGATTCCCTCTCAGATTTTCCAACAGCATTATTACTTACTGTGGATCCTTACCCACAATTTGGATATACGATGTGCTTTAAAGCTTAATCTTACCTTTGCCAATGACTCTATCCTAAAGTGGTACACAAAGAAAATGCCCCTCTTTTATCTGTACTCCACTAAGATGGCACAAACCAGGCATCCAAATGCACTGTATGCAAAAGGGGTCAAAGCGACATGGAAATACAAGACACCCCTGTCTGCCACACCACATCCATCCCCATGCTGCAAAAGCTTACTCAAGATGCATTCTCAATCACTGAACAATGGATGAAAGAAAATCACCTAGCACTAAATGACTCTAAAACCAAATTAATGGTTTTTACCCCTCTAAAGCCACCTCTATCAATATAAACACATTTTCTATCACTAGTCATAATAGCACATCTCTAGAACTGGTGCCTGAGGCTAAATTACTTGGGGTCCAAATTGATTGCAAGCTTAAATTAAACTCCCACCTTCTACTAAATATCAAAAAAACTCACCAAAAACTAGGCATGCTCTACCGACAAAATCGTTACCTCACACCCTCCACTAAAATCACTCTCTCTACCTCATTTCTTATCCCCTCCCTTCTCTATGGAGCCCCACTCTTAACCAACCTACAATACTCCCTTAAAACACAACTTTCCTCATGTTACAACAAAATCGCTAAATTCGCCACTAGCCACAAGTCATCTAGCCACCACTGTTCTTCTCTCCACAAACTAAAATGGCTAGAACTATCCAATCAGCTCACCTACACCCAACTGACTCTTGCACATAAGCTCATTTTCATCCCCTTACTATGTCCATCCCTTTCCTCTACCTTGAAAATGCACCTACCCAACAGAGTATTAAGATCTAACAAACAAAACCTAACAGAATTGCACAAACCAACTCGTCCCTCAGGGAAAAATCTCTTATCCTATGGTCTAGCACGTCTCTGGAACTCTCTACCACCATCCATTCGTATCACCTCTAACTACTTTATATTCATAAAAATCTCTTCACTCTCATCTACTATCCCAGTGGAAATGCTCCTGCTCTCATCAGTCATAATGTACACTGGTAATTACTTTTTCCCCTCCTTCTCATAACTTCCTTTCCTACCTCATACATTCTCTGCTTGTACTAACTAAACCATTTACAAAAATGTAATACGTGTCATATATTCAAGCTTCTTAAGAGTTAATGGCTTCTCAGTATGTATATTAAAATGTTTTCTTTTCTAGTATGTATCTTCTGTAACATTCATCACCAGTCTGTACTACTTGTAACCTTATGCTCTAAGCTGTATCACTTGTAAATATTGTAATGTAACCTAAAATTAGAAGTTATGTACTCACCATAACGTTCCATCTGAGTAGGTGTATTCATTTGTCTGCAACCTGTGGGTTATGGATCCGATATCGGATCCGAACCGGCATGGTTTTCCAGCTATGGATCCAAGCTCTCAGCTCCTCCCCTCACCCATAATGCCCTGCTCTACCCTCATGACCTCAGATCGAGTTTGCCAACAGCAACAACACCCTGAAAAGGGTAACAGATAATATGCAGGAAACTGAAAGGCCAGGGGGATAGGAGGGTGGGATGGTTGCAGACAAATGAATACACCTACTCAGATGGAACGTTATGGTGAGTACATAACTTCTAAATCTGAAGTAGGAGATTCATTTGTCTGCAACCTGTGGGACAGAGTCCCCAGCTACCTGAATCTTGGGCGGCCATCATGGAAGGATATTCCGGAGCACTGAGGAGCCAAATGATGCTCTACCCCTAGATGCAAGATCCAACTTATAGTGGGAGATAAAAGTATGAGATGAAGCCCACGTGGCTGCAGCACAAATATCATCTAGAGGAATCCTAGCCTTGAAGGCTGCCGAGGTAGATACTGACCGGGTTGAATGGGCATGAACACCCTCCGGTGCGGGCCTTCCTGAAGCTTGATAAGCCAATAAGATGCACTGTGAAATCCAGCGTGACAGAGAAACTTTAGAAATTGGCTTGCCCAAATTAAATTTTGCAAAGGAAATAAACAACTGGTCGGATTGCCTATGACCAGCCGTCCTGTTTAGATAAAATCTAAGTTGCCTGTGGACATCTAATGAGTGAAGCTTATATTCACCTTTGTTCTCATATTTAGGAAGAAATCAGGGAGGTTAATGGACTGATTAATGTTTGCTTCAGAAGCGACTTTAGGAAGGAAGGACGGGTTGGTCCTGAGGTAGACACGGTCCGGATGAAATACCAAGTAAGGAGGTTTAGCTGATAAAGCTTGAAGCTCAGAAACTCTCTTGGCCGATGTAATGGCTACCAAAAGGCTGTCTTGTAAGACAAGAATTTGAGATCCACCGTAGCCGCTGGTTCGAAGGGCGGACAAGGCCTGGAGAACCAAAGAGAGGTCCCAAGGAGGAACCGCTTGTTTTACAGGGGGCCTGAGAAGAAAAGTACCTTTAAGGAAAATTTTACACAACTTGGCTGACATAAGAGGATTAGAGTCATGGCCAATGTGATAATGAGAAATTGCCGCCAGTTGTACTTTGACTGTGGAACTGCTGGCACCATCATTAAAAGAGTGGTTAGAAAGTCAAGCACTAAGGGAGAGGGACCGTGAAGGGATTCAGGCCTTGCCGCTCCGCCACAAAGAAAACCGTTTCCACTTGCTGCGGTAGACCTTCCTAGTGGACGGTTTATGAGCTGCCACCAGAATTGCCTTAACAGGTGACGAAATACCGGGAGTCCTGATCAAGAGTGGAACTGGAGCAGCCAAGCGGTCAGCTTCAGGTTGTCCAGATTCGGAGGAGGTATGCAGGATGGATGGGATATCAGATCCGAATGGGATCTAGAATCCAAGGAGGCTTCACCGAGTCCGACCTTAGGAAGGGGCACCAGATCTGTCGACGCCAACACGGAGCAATGAGAATCCTTCTGCAACCCACCGAGAGGCTTTCTGAAGAACTTGGAGCATCAGAGGCAAGGGTGGATAAGCATACAGAAGACCGGGTGGCCAAGCATGCACCAGAGCGTCTCTTGGGGAACCTCTGGGGGGAGGTATCAGAGCGAAAAAACTGTCGCACTTGGTGTTTGAGGGAGAGGCAAAAGATCGCATGAAGGAGTTCCCCACCGTGCGAATATGCGTTCCGCTACTTGACAATTGAGAGACCACTCGTAAGGGGTCAGAATGGTGCGACTGAGCTTGTCCGCCAGGATGTTGGACCGACCGGAATGCGTTGCTATTAGAAAGCGGTTGGTGGAGATTGCCCATTCCCAAACTCTCATGGCTTCTCGACAAAGAGGGTAAGACCTTGTTCCCCTTGCTTGTTGATGTACCAGACCACAGACATGTTGTCCGATTGAATCGCAACTGTTCCCAAGGGAAGAAAGTCCTGAAGTGCTAGCACGCTAAGAGCACTGCTCTCATCTCTAGAACGTTGATATGCAGTAAGGTCTCTGAATTGTTCCACGTGCCTTGGACGGTCCGGCCAAAATGCCCCCACCCGAGGCGGAGGCGTCCATGGTCACCGTGGCGAGAGGGGAGAAGCACAAAGGGCAGCCCCGTGGAGATCTGGGAGTGAAGCCACCACAAGAGGGACCGCTTGCAAGTCTTGCTGATCGCAATGGGATGATGCATAGGAGAGCAAGGTATGACCACTGTACTAAGAGAGTCCACTGTAGGATGCATATTGAGCCTGGCAAGAGGGAGAAGTGCTATAGCAGACGCCATGGACCCTAGAGCCCTCAGGACCAACTCCGCGGAACAGAACTCGAGTGGAGAATGGCCCGCACCTGGAGCTGCAGATTTTGAACTCTGTCCGCAGTGAGGAAGGCTCGTAAAGTCCTTGTGTCTAGCCTGGCCCCTATAAAATCTAAGAGCTGTGTGGGCGCCACGTTGGATTTCTTTGTATTTATTGTAATGCCCAGAAAGGAGCAAGATGGAGAAAGGAGTCTCGCCAATAATAGTAGATGCCTTGTTGGGCGGTAGAAGCCAGTTGTCCAGGTAGGGAAAGACCTGCACCCCTGAAGCCTCAGGTGGGCCGCTACCACTGCTAATACTTTGGTGAACACCCTGGGGCTGTGGTGAGACCAAAGGGAAGGACCCGGAACTGGTAGTGACTGGCTCCCAGCCGAGCGGAGGAACCTCCTGGGCGCCTGTCCATCAGGATGTGGTAGTAGCGTCTTTGAGGTCTATCGAGCACATCCAGTGATTTTCTCCCAGAAGGGGAGAATAGATTGCAGAGTGACCATTGAATTTTTCTTTGGGGACTGCCAGATTCAAGAGAGAAAGGTCTAGAATTGGTCTTAGTTCCCCGTCTTCTTTGGCACTAAAAGAACCTGGAGTAGAACCCTGATGCGATCTGGTCTGGGGGGACGGGCTGGATGGCTCTTTTCTTTAGCAGATGGCCAATTTCTGCCAAAGCGGCCTCCCGTTGACCGGGTGGAACGTCTGGGAGGGACTTCAACTTTGGAAAGTGAAGAAAAGGGATGCGATATCCCCTGGATATGATTTGGAGAACCCAGCGGTCTGATGTAATGGACTCCCATGCCGCTAGGTGCCCCGAAAAACGTTCCTCGACTGCCCCCAGAGGGGAGCAGTCGGGCAACCCCTCAGGGTTGCTGCGCGGGCCGTTCAGAGAAAGGTTCCCTGGACCCGAAGTTTCTGGGAGCCCCTCTGCCTCTAGGGCGGCGTCCTCCCTGTCCTCCTCTGCCACGGAAGGACTGGTTGTCCGGAGCAGGCTGGGACTGCTGCGACTTCCGGAACCACATCTTCTTCTGACCCTTTTGGTTCCTAGAGTAGGGCCTCTGGGGTGCAGAGAAGCGGATTCCGACGGCAGACAGCGTCTTCCCGTCCTTCTCGCTCTGGGTCAACGTTTGTGAGCGGTTTTGCCAAAAGAGCAGAACCATCAAAGGCGTTGCCAAATGGCTTTGAAGGGCTCAGAAAAATCGCAGTGACGGAGCCAGGCCTGACGTCTAGTGACTAGGCCTGGCCCTGCGGCTCTAGCGGCGCCTTCCGTAGCATGGGAGAGTAGCCGCATAGAGGTATTAGTAACTGACCTAAGAGTGGCCATGCGGGTGGAGTGCAGCACCCTGTCCTCCTCCGACATGGACTCTGGGGGAGATGCAGCGTATTCTTTAATGAGATCTCGCTGCATCCTAATGACGTGTGCCAAGTAGTTCAGCCTTTACCGAGAAGGTCGCTGAACTAAACATCCGCTTCCCCAAGCGGTCCATCATCCGAGACTCCTTGCTCGGGGGATGGACTGAGGACTCTCCTGAGCAAGTTCCCTCTTGGTGGCCGCCGCCGTCAACATGGCATCTACCGGAGGCCCCTTACTCCAATGGGCACGGTCGGACGGTGGGCTAAGGATCCTATCGGGCCTCTTAGGAATTGGCTCCACGGTGTCCGGTTCCTTCCACGCCCTGGTGGTAATGAGGTCCACCAGGGGCAGGCCAGGAGGGAGCACCCAAGAGGTAGACGCGCCCGCTCTAAATGGCTCCAAGAACACGGACTCGTCCGAGGAAGACTTGGGCAGACCACTATACGGAGCATTTCCATGATGTCTCCAAATGAGACATCCTCGGGGTGACCGTGGGGAGCCTTCCCTTCCTCCAAGTCCGTGTCTTCCGTGAGAGACTCGGGAGTCAATGTGCCTCCTTTTGCACGTATGCTTGCGAGGACATCCTCTGGGGAGCTGTCAGAGGACTCCTCAAGCAGCAACTTGTTCCATTGGAGCAACTTGGGGCACAGAAGCGGGCTGTCCCAAGGGCCGGATGGTGGAAGCCTGGCCCAGAGCAGAGGAGGCGGGGCGGAGCCGAAACAAGTGCCAGGGTCCGGAGACCCTAAACAGGGCCCTCTCCACTACATCAACGCCGAAGGGCCGACCTCGACCAAAGGATCCGACAATCGGCTCCCCCTCGGATCCGAAGAGTGGATCGAGCCGGCGCCGCGCTCGGATCCGAAGGGACAGTGCGCTCCGACACAGGCGGCGCCGGGCACTGATCCCCTGGATCCGAGGCTCGATCCAGGCTCCGAGGTCGGATCCGATGCACTCGAGGGCAGGGTCGGATCCAAAGTACAAAGTACTATCGGCGCCGACCACCCCGGCTCTGAAGCTGCTCGGCTCCAGCTGCTCCGAACCCAGATAGCGGGTCGGAGAAGGAGCAATCGGTTTGAAAAAGGGTGTTGAGCTCCCAGAGGGAGGCAAGAGCACTCCCATCTGCATCTGGGCCTGGATGAACCTTCTCATCATCCGGTCCAGATCAGCATCGAGAGCATCTCGGCGAGGCTACGAGGTAGGCCTGGAGTGCCTCCTCGATAGCCTCGACGGAGATCGGGTCTCCTCCTCCTCAGGTCCCAGTGAAAACACACTGGAGACCGGAGCCGAGAAGGAGGAGACCGAGCCGACAATGGAGCCAACAACGGGCGGGTGAGAAGCCGCTTGGCTGGCGGGGCGAAACAGAGGTCTCGGCCCGCCGCTTATGGTGCTTCTCCCTCCGGTCCTTTTCTTAGCATCCCTCTCCTCCGAACCAGAAGCGGGAGGTTGAGTCCCAGGAGGAGGAGGGTGCAGAGGGAAACCGTAGGCAGTTACTCGAAGGAGCGGAGGTCGGAGCCGAGTCCGGTAAAGGCCCAAAACAAGCTTGGACCTCCGCTCCTTCAATGCCCTGGGGTTGAACCCTGCACAAATGGAACATCCAGATGTGAGGTGTTCAACCCCCAGGCATCTAACACACAGAGTGTGGCCATCAGCTGGGAAAGCTTATGGCCACACTCGAGCATTTAGAAAATATAGACTTAGGTTGGTCTGCCATCCTAGTCTAACAAAACAGTTACCAAACTAAAGTAACTAAACAACCAATACACACACAGGCCCAACACACACTCTCAACAGCGAGGAGGGATAAAACTTTTAGATTAACTCTAAAGGAAAAATATCAAAGGGGAAACCTACACTTTCACACAAAAAATCAATAAAAACTTCAAAATTCTGATTTTAAACAGTAAAACTACCACTTAGCTTGAGAGCTTGAGAAACAAATCCAGTCACCATGCTGCAAGCGAGATCTGGGGTCATGAGGGTAGAGCAGGGCATTATGGGTGAGGGGAGGAGCTGAGAGCTTGGATCCATAGCTGGAAAACCATGCCGGTTCGGATCCGATATCGGATCCATAACCCACAGGTTGCAGACAAACAAATCTCCTACTTCAGATCCTATGTTAACCTTGTTTCTGGTCCTATACTGCTTGCAACTTCATGCTCTAAGCTACATCATTTGTAAATTTTTGTAATCTAATGTAGAACCTATTAACATTGTTATTGGAGCTTTTCTCCCCAGGACTACATTGAAAACGGGTTCATCTTGGCCCAATGGACAACCCTGGTAAACCAACTGCAAATAAATAAATAAGCCAGCCTAATTAAGTAAATATTATATAGCATACACATTTAAAACAGAAGTTCCAAAATAAAGCAGTTATAGCTACTGATTTACTACAACAACAGATGCAATGGGTACTTACGACTGACAAGCAAAGGACATGCCAAATATAGGAATGCAGCGGAAGATGCCTTCCCACCGGAAGTAGCTCACCATTTTTAGCCACTGTCCACTAATAACACCATGATTGAATGAAGAAACCACTATCTGTAAAGATTGACACAGAGTGAAAAGTCAAAGCTAATAAATACCATGTAGAACCAAACATATAATCAGTAAAACATTCAAGCACCTGTCAGTCAACAGACATTTTACACTAAAGAGGGCACATAATCTTGTGAACCAGAAGCAATACTCCTTCTACTTACAGAATATAATTCTCAGATGTTACACATTTAAATCAGTCGCTTTAAGTTAAAGAAAAGTTTCAAACCATACAGGACGCAATGTTCCACAGTAATTAAAAATATTAAAAAGCAGGTATTTTTTCATAGTCTATAATGTTCCATCTCAATTCTTTTGTATTCTGAGCATTCAGTCTGAAGTTGGCCTCAAGTTACACCAAGTGGCAAATACAGTACATACATTGCATAAATCATCCTCATCAATCTGATAAGACTTGTGGATCCTCAAGCTGCTTGTCAGATACAAGAAAGCAAAACTAGTGCTCCATCCTCAAGATCTTTTCAAGATCTTTTAATTTTTTCCAACCAAAATGCACCAGCAGGTGAAGCTCACTCAGATCAAGTTTGTTGCTCAAAGATACACAGAAACTTGCTGTAAACCTCAAAAAGCAGACTCTTCAGTTCCTCCAGAACTAGAAAAAGGAAGGGGGAAGAGGGAGAGGGATGTCACATTGGATGGATAAGGATGAAAGGATCCAGTGTTATGGTAATATTTAGCTATTGTATTTTATTCATTCCATCGATCCAATCTGAATTGTGGGTTCGAATCCCCAGTTACTTAGTGAATCCAAGGGAAGATCTTGATCTTGAAATCATGACCAGCTTATATGAACTATGAACCTATGACTAGCTTATAACATTCAGTAAAGGTATGTAAGGAAGCCCATGTAGCAGCTGCACAAATCTCATCCACTGAAGAATTCCTGAAGAAGGAAGTGTATGTGACCACCGACCTCACACAATGAGCTTTTGGTCTAAAGGGAAAAGGACAATTACTGGAAGAATAATCAGATTATACATTTGAAGATCCATCTGGACAAAACAATGTTGGAAAGCTTGGAGCCAGGCCTATTAGGAGTAAAAGAAACAAAACAGTTGAGGGTTGTTTCTGATGGCATTACTTCTGTGAAGATTCTATGTGCACAACTAAAGTATGAAGCAAGTATATGCCCTTGTTGAAGTGATTAGGAAAGAAGACTGGCAGATGGATGGATTGATTCAAGCTAGATTCGGTTGTTACCTTTCGAAGAAAGGAGGGGATTAGTGTAAAATGAGCCACAATCTCTGAAAAAGCAAATAAGTTGAGGATGATGATGATACTGCATGTAACTCAGATATTCTGCTGGCTGAGGTTACAGCCATGAAAAATAGGATATTCCAATATAGGAATTTTAATGAAATGGTACACACTGGCTCAAATGGGGACTCTGTTAAGGCCTTTAACACAAAATGGAGGTTCCACAAAGGGACTGGTTCTCTGACTGGAGGGTGAAGCAAGAATGTACCTTTCAGAAAAGTCTTGCAAGATCCATAAGAAGCTTATGAATGGGAGTCGAAATCTTGGTAGAAATTGGAGACTGCGACTAGCTGGATCTTGACAGTTAAATAACTAGAACCCGAGGAAAAAAGGTTGTGAAGTGAAGAAAAGTTTTAAGGACTCAAACACCTCCATTTTCTCCTGTATAATCTATGAGAACATTTCTTCTGGGAAAGAGAAAAAAATTGTACCACCTGTTGAGACAGGAAAGTCATTAACAGAACTTAAGAAACCATGTGGTTAGTTTTAGGTTGAGGAGCTCCAGGTGAGGCAACCTGGAGGGGTGAGAAAAAAGATCTTGTCTGAGATCCTGCCACCAGAGGAGTTCCCTGATGTGATGCCTTTTCAGGGTGAAGCAGATTTGCCTGGGTCGGTATGGGGCAATGAGGATCATCATCCTTTGCATCTGACTGCCTTCTGTATGAACCAGCAGTATCAGGGGCAGGGAGGAAACATAAAGAAGAAGACTGGCCATTGTTAAATTAGAGAAGTCTCTGTGGGACTGCCCCTTTGGGTGAATTAAGGTGAAATAATTGCTGCACTCGATGTTGACTAGGGAAGTCAAGAGAATGTAGCAAGGATAGCCTCAGTGGCAAAATATTTGATGAGCTAACTTTGAATTTTGAAACCACTTGTGAGGCAAAAGAATAAATCTGCTGTGTCTTTTGGAGAAATAGCAAACACTTCCAGGAATGTGCATTGCTGTCAAGAAGCTATGCAAAGTGATCACCCAATGCCACGGTCTCATAACTTTCCTGCATAGGGGTAAGATCTGCTTCCTCCCTGCCTGCTGAACCACAATTATGTTTTTTGTTTGCATGGAAATCATCCCTGGAGGCAAGAAGTCCTGAAGTTCCTCCAGCTCTAGGAGGACTACTGTCATCTCTAGGATACTTATCTAAAAGTTGCCTCTTGCTCTATCCGTGTACATTGGCCCATCCTCTCCTGATAATATACCCCCCCACCCCAAGCAGGAGTCCATGGCTATCATTGCTGATGGTGGGAGCAACAGAAAGGGTCTCCCTTGTGAGATCACCAAGAAGGCTAACCATCAACAAATCTGACTCCTGCTAAAACTAGTAATTCTGAAGGGCCCTGCCAGTGAATCAGTCAGTTGTGATCATTGCACTCTGAGCAACCATTGTAGAATTCCCATATGGAGACATGCTACGTGAACTATTAGGATAGATGAAGCCATTGAGGAGTAGAACTCTTAGAACAAAAACTGCAGGAGGAGGTGGAAGCAAAGCAGATTCTGAACTGCAAGCCTTAATGACTGGACTCTTTTTTGAGGAATAAATATGAAGTAGGACTTTGCATCAAAGTGGCAACCAATCAGCTGTATGATTTAGGTTGGCTATAGTTGTGATTTTCTTTAGTTGACATTAATGTCTAAGGCCATCAAAACTAAAGCAAATAGTCCCTGGCCTTGACATGAGACTCTCATGACATGGCAGCAAACAGCCAGCTGTCCAGGTAAAGGAACACTGAGCACGAGCAGCCAAAATTCATTGCTACCATCACTATGCACCTGAAAAATAAATGGAAGACTGTGGTGAGACTGAAAGAGAGGGAAATGAACTGGAAGTGACTGGCCCTCATGCACATTAGAAACCTTCTAGATGGTTTTACTATTTTGATGTGGAGGTAAGCATCCTGAAGGTCAGTCCAGCACATCCAAAAATTTGCTGGTAAGCAGGACAAAATTGCTTGGACTGTGAACATTCTGAAGTGGGTCTTTTTGACATACTGGTTGAGTTTGCTTGGGTCCAATATTGGCCTGTAGCCTTGTTTTTCTTTGGAACCAAAAAGAACCTGCCCCTGCCTGGTCCAGTGGAATCTTTTCAATCACGTCTTTTGAAAAGGAGATATGATTTCTCTCATGGCTGCTTCTCACTGGTGGGGCAGTACATCTGGAAGTGGCTGCTTGGGAACTGCAAGTGTATTGAAAAAGGGTATCTAATAGACTTTGGTTATTATGCCCCTGACCCAAGAATCCTGCGTGACAGCCATCCACATGGGGAAGCAAAGAAATGAATGATGCATAACTGCCTCCAGAGGTGAGCAGTTGGGCAGCCCTTCAGGGAAGGTTAGGATGTGGACCTCCATGAACTCTGTGTCTGTGTCCATTAAAGGGGTTGCCTCTGCCATGGCCACCCCTTTCAAAGATGGATGCTGAGATTTTTCATACCATAAGACATGAACCCCTTTTTTTCCTACTATAAGATTTCTGTGGGGTTTCAGACTAAGCACCTAATACAAACAGTGATTGCCCATCTTCTTCACACTTCAGCATTCTTTCTTTAACCAATGGACTAAACAAGGATAATCCATAAGAGAAACTGATAAAGGATGATTTAAAATGGTCTATAAAATCATAGAAGTGATGTCTTAATATTACAAATATTTCCATCAGTTGCATTGTGTATGAGCTGCATGGAGAGATCTGTAATACTACAACTCATGCCCAAAGTGGCTTTTAGCTGTTTTCTACAGTGAGGAGTGGGTGGCCTTTTCGGAGAGGCTAATGCTTGCTCTGCCAAATCTCTATGAATCCAGTGCCTGTGTGTGGCACAGTTCAAGATTTGTAAAGCAAAGGTGCCAGAAGCATAAACCTACTTCCCTAGCTTGTCCATCGCTCTAGACTCCCTGTTTGGTTGATGGACAGATGGTCTTTAATTGGCACGTTCATGATGATGGAAATCAGCCAAGGGACTCTTGGACAAAAACAGCCTATCCTTGGGGACGGAGAATTTTGTCAGGTTTCTTCAGGACACTTTCAGAAGAGTTAGGTTCTTGCCATGCTCCCCTGGCAGCCAGATAGAGAAGCTGGCCCACCGAATGAAACAACCAAGAAGTAGCAGGGGCCAAACATATGCCTCAAATAGGACCTGCTCATCCTGACAGGGGAGATCTATGTGCCAATTTCCCCCATTGATGCAGGAGTTCTAAGACCTCATTAAAGTTGAAACCTTCAGAAGGAGATTTGGGGATCCCTCTAGAGCCTCTAGTTGATGTGCCTCCTCTTGCATATTCTCTTCTTCAGAACCTTAAGTTGTTAAGTTGTGTAGAATCTAAGTCATCAGGGGATTGGTCCTGCAGCTGGACAGTACATTTGAGGTCACTGGCTCAGCTATGACCTTGAGAAGTATAAGAGGGTCAAGACAGAGATCAGAGATAAAAGGGCACCAACAGGAGGAGAAGGAGCTGACAACAGTGAAGCGTGTGTAGCAGCTGTTGGAGAAGAGGCTATGATCCTCCCCATAACCTCAAAAGGAGAGCTCATGTCCGCTTGATACATGGAACTCACTTAAGTGCCACTGCTGTCCCTTCTACAGAAGAGACAGGTGGCCCTGACGAAGGAATCCCTGAACTTGATAGAGGCTACAGTACCAGTATCCTTGAGTCCATCTACTCTCAATTCAGATGAGTCCAACACTGAAAAATGGTACTATATGTGAAAGACAGTACTGAAGTGTCAACATCAAGATGTCACTACAGAGATGCACTCAAATCAATAATCTGGGGTTGACTGAATCAGATGGGAAACCTTTGGAGCCAAAGGCTGGGTTGCAGTCTCTTCTGAAGTCACCAGCTTCAAGCAGGTAAGTTGACCCCTAAAGTATCAGATAAGAAAGTCAGACTGGGGGGAAAGCAAGTAAAAGTAATGAGGGACCCACCTGCTCCACCTTCACAGTGGAGGAAGATGGGAGAACACCTATGTTGATCTACATCTTGATCAAAGTCTTTATCACATGATCCAACTCCAACACAACGGTACTCCTACAGGTCCTGGAAGTACCTTATCGATGACTGATATGGGGACCAAGAAGGGAAACATGAAAGCTCCCTCTCAGAAGACATGTACCTCGAATCAGGAGCTCAAATTTCTTATCTTCAACAGTAATCGGTTCTGAGGAGAGTGGAGCAAATATTAGAGATATCAATGGAACCGAAGAACCAATCGGCTCCAATCTGACAACTTTTGTGGGTCTGGCACCAGGACACTCTTGTCAGTTTTCTCTTTTTGGGATCCTAATGCCTGTCATTGCCTTTGGACTGTTTTTTTTTTTTTTTTTTTTTGCTGTGACTGTTTCAGTCCTTTTTATGCTTGTCTGCCTCTGGCTCCAGGGGCAACATGCCTTTAAGTCACTAAGATGCTCCTCCTGTCTGATAAGGCATGCTGACCAAATGCTTTGCAGATGGAGCAGCTCAGGCATAAGGTGCTACACACCCACATATACAACATACTGTTCATGCAAATCCTGAAGTGGGATTTTGTGCCCACACTGAAAACACTTATTAAAGCCTTTTTCTCCTTGCTACCTTCCATAATTAGCACAATGACCAGTGAACAACAACAAAGTAACCAGCTGGAAAAACTCAGTATGAATATACAGACAAATGTATAACCTCTCAGAACTGAAGAGAGAAAAGTCTAAACTACTCTAATGTGTGTGTGTGTGTGTGTATACATATATATTATTTTTGCATAGAGAGGATGAAATGCAGCCAAAAAGCTCAACAAAAGAAGCTCAAAGACAAAAGAAGGTAGAAAGAAGACTGTAATACACTAAAGGCTGCTGAAATTTCTAAGAAATGGTGCACTTAGCCTTGCTGAAGATCAAAAACTTGTCTTGAACACTGGGGAGATAAACAAGATCTGAGAAAGTGTCACCTGCTGGTGTATTATGGGTAGGAACATTTCAAAAGAGCTTGTGGCTACAGCAGTAGTTTTGTTGGCTCAGATCCAACAAGTAGCTCAAGGACACACAAGTCATATCAGACAGATGGGATCAATAAAATATTGCTAATTACAATTAAGTAACACAAAATTGAGGTATGAAGCAGACACGCAGCTTTACAATGTTTATATCTTTTCCTCAATAAGCACTGTTACACAATATATTTGCATGTTTTTTTTTTAAAACTACAATATACACTGTTCTTTATATGGAAACACTGAAGCAAAATGTTTATAATATTACAATCAATGTGAAAAAAAACAAAGGGCAATTAAGTTAACAGATGCACCAGCTAAATGTAATGCAAACATTAACAGTAAAAAAAAAAAACTGTAGAACTAAAGACCAAAGAAAATACTAGCTTACTAAAAGGAACAGTAAATGCTTTCATTCCAACATACAGAACTTCATCAGACTGAACTTCTCACAAATGCAGTCAGTTAAAATACACAGAATACAGCATCATAACAAAAAATACAATGGATTCATACCTCTCAACGGTACCGAATTCCTCAGTATTTCCCGGCTTTGGCCTCAAAATAATAGGGTGCCACGAATTCCCGACTGACCCCTTAAAATCCCAGTTTCATTTTCCTACTGATGTTACCACTAAGTTATTGAAGTGTCTCTTGTAAAATATGACATTTTCTTATACAGTATTAATAATTACAACCAGTGAGCAGTGCCAGATATTGTTTAGAAAATGTATCTGTATGAAATACTTGTTGTTCCTTTAATGTTGTAGGGGAATTAAGAGTAATATTTAAAAAGTGTCATGGATTTAGTCTTTGCTCACAAATGTAGCTAGGTCACCAGGCACCAATTAAAACTCACATATTCTCTATGAAGGGTAAAAAATATGTAAAACTGTTTGCTACTAATTTAAAAAGCAGTTTGTTATAGCTAAATGACTAGGCGCATTAGCACAACTGCAAATCCAGTATCGGCATTTATGTATGAAGCCGGCACTGGACTGCCAGTCTGCTGCACCATCACAGTATGACTGTTTACCGAAGTAAAGCTGACAATATCATGCTCACACTCGCAAGCATGTACATAATTACAGAAAGTGGTCTTACTGAGCCTGGAAAGGGCAGCTAGGTAAAGCAGTCACCAAGTGCCTTCCTGTTTAATTCACACCATGAATGTTTGTCTAAAATGGAACAAGAAAATCTGGAGCTTCTCTGAACCAAGGTAGTTAAGTGACTGAAAATGAGTCTGTGTATAAATTAGGGGAGCTGAATGCCCACACTCTGAAGAGAAATAATCAGACTGGTAATTTTACTTATGTTCGTTATGTTTAACTCCCCCTATATTACTGACAGATTAGAATTTAAACAGTTGCGCAATGACACCACAGCAACCAGTCTTGTAATCCCCATCTTATTATTAATCCAATAGCCTAGCACTTCATATTTTGATTGACTGAATCTCAACACAATGCGTGTTTAGTGGCTGAAACATACACCTAACTGACTTGTTCAGTAAAGGTTGAAGAAGAGAGTACGTGTAGGCATAATATGAATTAAAAGATGTGTGGCAATGGCATGATCTGCTGTTAGAGTAAACAATAGGTATATCCTTAAGGCATAATGTTTATGCAGACATATTTTGTTGAAGATAAATGCACCGGACAGTATAACTTCCTTCTTACGTACGGTAAACAGAAAAAAAGAATAAGAAATTTAATTACAAACTGATCAGCATAGCAGACATTAGGAATGCAAAGCTGTTTTTTTGTTTAATCTTTTAGTTTGGAGTTTTGAAAAGACAGACAAAAGCTGCTAATGAAGCCTGAAGTTCACATTTTGCCTTAAATAACCGAACAGTTTCTTTGTACGGGCAAACATTGCTGAGAAAATTGTGTATCCATCAGTTTGTAAAAGCAATAGTGAAAACAAGCAGAGGTAGATGAAATATGGGAAAAAAATAAAGCTCGAGTTTAGCCAGTTGTATTATCATTCCAGAAAGAGAGCAAAAGCAAACGTTATTTTGCTGATGGATCTCAATGGCTACACATTTATAATAATTTATAGTATCAATATTTGAAAAGTACAGTTTTGTACCTACCATAAATGTAGATGTCCGACAGGAATGCATCTGCAGTCCTTACAAATGGGTTGTCCTGTCGTCAGGCAGCCCTTTTCCAAAGTATAGCTGCAGTTCTTCGGGTATAAAGGCATCAGCCGACGCCATTTTCCTCAGTGTTTCTTGCCCCAGATGCCAGGTGCCCTCTTGGAAGGCTAAATTTGGATAAATGCCAATGATTCCAAATAGTAGAGAGCAAACACAAAAATAAGCATGTATGTACATATATACAAACAAATACACCATAATAGATTCCCCAGCTAGCTATAAGATGGGCAAATACCCTAGGAGCACCACAGACTGACTGCAGATGCATTCCTATCGGACATCTACATTTATGGTAGGTACAAAACTGTACTATGTCCTTCAAGGATGCATCTGCAGTCCTTACAAATGGGTAGAATACCATAGCCAAACTGGGGGAGGTGGAAAAATAAAGTTATGGTGTAGTTAGGATCCCAAACAGCAGTGGCAAAACCTGCTCGGGATCTAGAGTATAAAGGTAAATTATAATGCTTGGCAAATGTATGCACAGAGCTCCAAGTAGCAGCCTCTAAAATGTCCTTGGTAGCCACTCCTCGTAAGAAGGCTGTGGTAGTGGCTGTAGCTCTTGTAGAGTGAGGCCTGATGTTCTCTGGAGTTTTCTTTCCATGGTAGGAGTAACAAAATCTAATGCAATTTCCTATCTACTTGGAGATTGTCTGTTTTGAAATTGCTTTTCCTTCCTTCCTGTTGCATATGCTACCAGTAGCTGGTCAGTTTTCTATTGCCCTTGGTCCTGTCCAGGTAGTAGCGTAATTGCCTATGTACATCCAAGGTATGCAGCAGTCTTTCTCCCTGTTCTGTGGGTTGGGGAAGAATGTAGGTAGGTGGATAGCCTGATTTAAAGAAACTCTGGAGACCACCTTAGGCATAAAGGAAGGATTTGTTCTCATGGACTCTATCTTGATGGAAGATCAGGAAGGGTTGTACTGCCATTAATGCCTGAAGCTCAGAGACCCTTCTTGCTGAAGTGATTGCCAGCAGGAAGGCAGTCTTCCATGATAAGTATTGTAAATCTGCTGTTGCTGCTGGTTAGGAGGAAGTGTCAATTTTTCTAGCACAAAGTTCAAGTCCCATGCTGGTAATGGTGGCTTCCTAGGAGGCTTTACATTTTTAATTCCTCTCAGAAACTGTCTGAGCAGAAGATGTGAGAAGACAGGAGGATCCAAGTCGTATTCTGCTGAAATAGCTGATGCATGAATCTTGATGGAGGAATAGGACAGGCCTGTGTGGAAGAGCTCTGCCAAGTATTCCAGGATGTTGGCTATGTTTACCAGTGACACATCTTCTCCTTTTGCAGTACTCCAAATGAGAAATCTTTTCCATTTTGCTGAATAATTTTTTCTTGTTGAGGGTCTGCGAGCCTCAAGGATAATGTCTTTAACCCTTTGGGATAAATTAGGGTTAATTGGTCTTATGCAATGTTCCAGGCAGTCAGCTGCAGAGTTTTCAGGTTTGGATGCAGATTGTTGAAGTTGTTCTGTGTTAACAGCAAGGGAACCAGGGGTAGTGGCCAGATTTGTTCCCGAGACATGCTCCTCAGTAATGGGTACCAATGTTGCCTTGGCCAGTCTGGAGCTATCAGAATGATCCTTGGACGGTCCTCTTTGATCTTCAATAGCACCCTGTGCATCAAAGGAAGCGGTGGGAATGCATATGCTGTCAGGTTTTTCCAACTGAAGGATAGGGAGTCCACCTTCCAAGCAAGTGGGTTGCAGAATTTCTTTAGCTGGTGATTGCGTGGGGATGCAAATAAGTCTATTTCTGGAAGCCCCCATTTTCTTGTAATGGTTTTGAAGATGTCCGGATGTAGCATCCATTCGTGGGCATCCGTGGTAGTCCTGCTTAATATATCTGCTAGAATGTTTTCTTTTCCTGGTACAAAAACTGCTTTTAACTGAATGTTGTAGCTCAGGGCCACATTCCAGAGGTCCAGTGCCATCCGGCAAAGAGGATACGAATGTGTGCCTCCCTGTTTGTTGATGTACCACATAACTGTGGTGTTGTCTGTCCTTATCATCAATAGACCTTGTTGGAGAAATAGTCTGAATGCCTGAATTGCTAGTTTTACTGCCAGCACTTCCTTTAGATTTATGTGTAGGTGCAGCTGGTCTTGAGTCCATAAGCCTTGTATGCACTTGTCCAGCATGTGTGCCCCCCAACCGAGGTCTGAGGCGTCCGTCGTGATGGTCTGGCTTGGTTGAGTACTGTGGAAGGGCAATCCTGTGTTTGATTGACAAGCCTGAGCCCACCATAGGAATTCTTGCTTCAGACATGGAATAATTGGAATCTGAGTTTCCAAGCTGTGCTTGTGTTGAGACCATAAATTCCTTAGGTACCACTGTAGTTTTCTCATATGCAGTCTGGCAAGAGGAACCAATATTATGCAGGATGCCATGAAGCCCAAGGCTTGCAGTACTTTTCTTGCTGTCAGATGGTTCTGCTTTGTTAATGCCAAGAAGTAGAGAGGTAGCTGCTGCTGTTTTTCTACTGTTAGGAATGCCATTTGCTTTGATGTGCCCAACTCTGCACCCAAAAAGGTTATTCTCTGGGATGGTATCAGTCTTGACTTTTTTATATTGACTGTGTATCCCAGGGCTTGTAGCAAGTAAATGACCCTCTGTAAGTCTTCTGCTAGCTTGTTTTTGTTGTCCGCTTGTATCAGGCCAGGTAGGGTAGATTTGGATTCCCTGAAGCCTGCAATGAGCAATTACTGATGCCAGGCATTTCGTGAACACTCTGGGCAGTAGATAAGCCAAAGGGCAATGCTGAGAATTGATAATGCTCTGATCCTGCAAGAAATCTGAGGTATCTTCTGCAATTTGGTCGTATGGGGACGTGCAGGTATGCCTCCTTGAGATCTAGAGTTACCAGCCAAGACTCCTTGCCCAGCATGGGAAGAAGCTGCTGTAGTGTCAGCATTTTGAATTTTGGAACAATGAGGAATGTGTTTAAAGCGGACAGGTCGAGAATAGGTCTCCATTTGCTCTTTTCTTGGTACCAAGAAGAGTCTGGAGTAAAATCCTTTCCTTGCTCCATAGATGGTACCTTTTCCACAGCTCTCATCTTTAATAATTGGGATATTTGTTTTAGAGCTTCTGCCTTTTGATTTGGAGGTAGGTTTGGCATTCCTCTCTTCCCTGGTAGAGTATGGAAGTGAAACCTGTAGCCTTGGTCTATTGTCTGTAAAATCCACTTGTCTCTTGTGATGTAATGCCAGTTTATTGAAAATAAGGCTAGCTTCCGCCTAAAGGTGCTTCTAGTTGCTCCTGGTAGCAAGTCACTGTGATTGTCCTGTAGTTGTGGTGGTGGCTGCGTCCGTGGCTGTACCTCGCTGGTTGTTACTCTGCCACTGGCGTCCCCTGTAGGCACCCCTGGATTGGCTTCTGCCTCTTGAACGCCTATTCCTGCCCCTCTGAGCTCTGGATGAGTCTGGAAAGGACCAATTCTTGGAGGGCCAATTCCTGCTAAACCTTAGCGGTTGGACCTGTAAGAAATCTTTTACCGTTTGGACAGATTTTGCCTTCTCTTCCATTTTCTTCAGCACCTGTTGTGCAGGAGAGCCAAACAAATTGATCTTATCCATAGGAGCATCTAGTAGTTTGGACTTGACATGGTCTGGTAAGGCCTGCTCTTTTAACCATGCATGCCTTCTGATAACTGTGCCAGTCATGGCTGATCTAGAGGAAGCCTCCAGTGCATCATAGCCGCATTTTAAGGAATGGTTACTGACTTGCTGAATGTTATGTACCATTTCCTGAACAGATTTTTTGTCTAATGATTCATCAGAGGACAGTTTTTTGGTCAACTGGTCCAGCATAAATTCTTGATACTGGATCATGTGAAATTGACAGTTCAAGGCCCTAGCTGAAAGAGTAGCAGAAGTGTAAACTTTTTACCCCATCTCTCTAAGGATCTGGATTCCCTTTCTGAGGGAGGGTTCTTAGCAGAAGTAGCTGCTACAGCCTTGGGTCCTTGGGAGATAGTCTCGGGATCTGCAAAAGGAGCCTTATACAAATGGTAATGTGTGGGACCCTGTAGTATCTATCAGGCTTAGCAGGGCCGGAGGTAGAGAATCAGGAGCAGTACAAGCATCATTAAATGCATCATCTACAACAGAAAGAACTGGAGGAATGGCTAAAGGCCTATGTTGTGGTAAATGCAGAAAGGAGTAATCTCTGGTTCTGACCGACCGGCACTTGCGAACAGCTTCTCTTGGCCCGCCACGCCGGCAAGAAAGACTGAGGAAAATGGCGTCGGCTGATGCCTTTATACCCGAAGAACTGCAGCTATGACGTCGGGTGAAGTGCGACACCAGCCGAGGCCAGACCCAGACTTTGGAATCCGGCTGACCGAAGGGCTGCCTGACGACAGGACAACCCATTTGTAAGGACTGCAGATGCATCCTTGAAGGACATCATGTACACAATTCATAGTGTTCTGTTAGTTGTCTCACTATCTAATAGAACAAAACAATTTACTTCAAGTTTAATATCTAACTGAAATGTCTGCTTTCATCTGCTAAGCTACTGTTTTAGTCCGCTATACAGAAAAGAAAAAAACATTACCGGTAATTGGTCAGTAGTAACGTTCTCAAAAAATTAAAATGTTCTTTAACTAAAATGAGAACCAATGTATTCTGAAGTATGCACATTATCCCTCAAAATTAAATATAACATTTATATAATTAACTCATATTTGTTTTTGTAAATGTTTTCTGGCAAATCGCGGAGGACTGAAGTCAGTGATGACATATATACGAGTTTCAGAGTTCACATCCTTCATAAAATATATACAAACACAAATCTGTTATTCTATCAGCTTTCTAAGTTTATAAGATCAATACTTAAATTCTGTCCCTATTTTTGGGCCTTTGTCCCCCATTATACTGATCTTTGACCAGATTTTGTGACTAACATGTTGACAGGTATGACTGTAACATACCCTTTTGATGTGGATTGGGGAACTGCAAGAAGTATTACATTTTCAACACCCAAAGGAGGATGGCTCCTCCTGATAAAGAGATACAGGTAGACTTGCGTGCATGGTTTATGATTATAAAGATATCAAATGAGAGCACCATTTAATCACCCAAACCAATCTTGCACAAAATGATGTCCTCATTCTACAAGACTCAAAAATGCACCAGTTTTACATTACGAGTTTCCTACAGCTGTTGTCATTGCCCCTTATGTTGTAGTGGTGGAACTCAGATAATTTTTGATTGTCTTTCTGTACAGACCATTTTGTTATGCGGAATGTTAATGAGATAGAGTCCCAAGGAAATTTTTAGTTGCTGTCTGATTCAGAGTGCTGCTGACCGTTTGTCTGTTTTACTGCTGTTTTAATTCTGTCGTTAGTTCTCATCATGTCTGATCACTCACTTCTCCCAGCTTTAAAAAAAATGATGAGCTCCTGAAGCTACGGAAAAGAACTAGCTGGGATTTAGATCTTCACCTAATGCAGTGAAACAGCAGGGGAACTGTAATGGGAAGGTTATACCAAGAGTAAGATCAGAGCTTTCTGGGCTCAGAGACAGACTTCTTCTCCTGGATATGTTGTAGTAGCGGAAGTAGAAAAGAAGAAACCCTTTTGCCAACACTGACAACATAAGCAGCAGTCCCAGAAAGCGAGCTACTTCTGACAGCAGCAGTCATGTCGAGTTCAGGTCACTTTGTTTATAAGTGATTGAACATGATCTGGAAAATAGAGGAAAGTACCAGAGTTTTCACAGTGCAGGCAGAGTGCAGTGCATGTAGTGACGGAGATTTAAATGAGGGGCAGGTGAGGAGCATGAACAGGTAGCGGTGCTTTTGTGTGAATGTGACTTGTGATGGGAACTGGTTTGGAAAAAATTGTGCTATATTAACAGAATTAAAAACAAAAAATACTATTTATTGATGTTATACCTTCGGCCAGGCTGTTTGGTACACAGGAGCATGATGTACAGCAAAATTCTAAAGTGAAGTTATGTTCTACACTGTGTTGAGGGGTGCACAGTAGAAATGTGTCAGGTCAGGTAACTAAGATGTTAACTCTTGGCCATCCTTTGAGAAATTACTATTTCCCTAGCAATTACAATAAATAGGTAAATAGGTCAGTGGAATGTGGGTTAGATTTACTCTCTAAAGTTTGAGTTTGGACAAATGGGGGAATATCTCAGTTAATTAGGGTATTATCATTTGAAGTTAACAGGATCAAGCAAAATGAAACCAGGTTTGCAAACATATGTAAAAAGTGTTATGAAACATTAATGTTTAAGATGTCAACTGGAATAGAAATTGTTACAAGTAGTGTTTTTGTGTGTCTTTTGCACAGGCTTGGAAATTTTGGAGGAGGTATATTTGATGTACATACACATTTCTTGAAGGGTAAGGGTTCAGTGTGGGAAGGAAGGGCTCTATGGTGTTGC
>NC_056735.1:495866103-495881103 GCF_019279795.1 Protopterus annectens | reverse complement strand
ACGTACAGTATACGGTCTACTTGAGATTTACAGACCTCATTATCTAAATACTTTAATTTAGTAAACTTGAATAAAATCAAAGCTGCACTTTAAAATCTGAGAAATATCTCTAACCACCAATTTCAAAACAAACAGATATATGGTACCAAGTGTGTAAACTAAGCAAAACTCAATCACCTTTCATTTAACAGAAGTATAACGCTGGTGGACATACAATCTCTGTGAACTAGAAGCAATACTCCTAACTTAAAGAAGATAATTCTCACATGTAATGCATTATTAAGTAAAATAACCACTTTTAAAGAAAAACAAAAACTCCAAACCAGCAAGCTGGAAATGTTTCACAGTAACAAGCAAGAGTAAAGTAGGCATTCTTCGGTATATAATGTCCCTCCACAATTTTGTTGTATTCAGAACACTCGGTCTGAAGTTAGTCCATGTGGCAAATCTTGCTAATTACAATTAAGTTACAGAAGAGTGAGGTGTGAAGCTGACGCAGCTTCAAAATGTTTATATCTTTTCCTGAGCAAGCACTGTTACACATGTTGTTTTTAATCGATAATTTACATTATTTTTATATTGAAACAGTAACCCAGAATGCTTATAATACTATGAACTATGTAAAGAACCAAATACAAGGATGACTAAGTTTGCAAACACACCAGTTAAAGGTAATACAGACAAGCAAAGCAATTTCATCTCTGCCTGGAATTTGCCCTTTTCCTCACTGTAGTGTGATTTTGGAGTGTCAGGTTTTAAATTTTATTTTTTTTTTTTTTTTTGCCATTGCTCGGTTGGACAACTGCTTGTTTGCCCTAGTGAAAATCTGCCGTTCGCTGAACAGTGGCTTTGATAAACAGGTGTTTGACGATTGGGTATTCGCTGAATAGCCATTCGACTAACTGATATACATCCATTAAACTATATATGAAATTGTTTTCTTTTTAAGGTCGGCCCTCCACATAATTGTTCTTATTAACATGGACGTTTGAGAGGTATTTGCATCTTCTTTATAATGCATAAATTAAATTGCTAAGCTTTGATGACTGCACTTACCACTTACATACTATAGCTTGGGGTAGGTGCCTCAACAGGTCTATATTAAAATCTCAAAGAGGCACTTCAGCGAACGCTTCATCGACATGTACTGAATGAACGTACTAAACCGTGATCGTTCAGAACAGCGATTTCTTTCCCTGGGAAAGAAATTGCTTGCCCTCAAACCACGAACATACCACTTCAAACAAAACAAAGTGGGGGGCTGTGCCCCCCACACCCCCCTAACTAAATATACCAATATCAAGATCGCACTACAGTGGAGAAAACGGCAAACTAAAACAGAAGGCCAAGCGATTTCTTTCCCAGAGAAAGAAATTGCTGTTCTGAACGCTTGCGGTTTAGTGCATTCAGTACATGAGGATGAAGAGGAGTTCACTGAAAAGCCTCTTCGTGATTTTGATATAGACTCGCCTCAAGCATGGAAATTCGTTTAAGCATTTAAAGCAAAAGTATATCTAGAACACCATAAAGCTGGGTATCACTCCTTTTATTAATTTAGATATTTCATTATATTCCAGCAGGAAGCCCATTTTATTTTCAAAAACCAAGTAACAAACACAGAGAGAATAGTTGTGTAAAATCTTACCATAACAATAGATGCCCTTCTCTTCACTGTTGCAGTATTCACTACATGAGGTGGCTCCCTGATGTAGGTGACCCGAAGTCAGCCAGTATACAAAAGACTTTTACTACTATAGGGTGCGTGGTACGTCACATGTAGGAAGCAATCAGACTTCAGCCATACAAGTGACGTACGCATGCACCATCCTCACAACTGACTGCCCCAGGAGTAATGCCAGCCTAAGGAAGTAGGGTAACAATCATTAGTATAAAACAATAAAAACATGCACAGCTAAGCGCTTTCAGGCTAACAAGCCCTTCTTCAGATAATGCACAACAGCTAAACACAGCTTTTAAAATATTCAACAACCAATCAAAAGTTAGTATTTTACCCTGTGCCAATACTTGTGCTAATCTAGTATTAGCCTATTGGGAAGATTTAGCTATTTTTGATGTATTACATGACTGGGTTGATAAATTTGCTTTTTTACACCTGATTTGTAGAGGACATCTTTTTCCTGTGGGCAGGCACGGAATTAGAGTTAAGATCTTTTGTCGATTATCTAGAGAAGAGCTCGGATATTTTTAGGTTTTCAGTCAACTTTTCTGACTTGAATATAGACTTCCTAGATGTGCAATTGACTAAACATGGTGATGGCAGCATCACAACTTCTCTTTACAAGAAGACATGCTGGCATAATAGTCTATTACCTTTTGATAGTATGCATCCACACCATACCTTTGACAACATAGTCAAAGGCCAGGTGTGTAGGATTTCTAGGCTGTGCAGTGAAGATACAAGATTCCATGATGAAATTGAAAAATTTCAGGAAATTCTCACTCGACGGGGATATAGACGGAAGAAGTTTACACCCTTAGTTGATGATAGTAAAAATAAAAGAAGTAGCACAGCCAGACCATGGTTGACTAGGAACATGGATAACATTTCGAGCCAGAATGATACTTCCATTAACAGGAATAAAGCTAAACTGGTCTTTACCTACAGTAGTGATATGGGAGGCATTTGTGACATTGTGAGGCAGCAGTGGAAGGTACTACATACTGATACTAGACTAAGACATATAGTAGGTGATGATCCTAGTTTCATATTCAGAAGGAATAAGAATTTGAAGGACATGCTTTGTCATGAACCTAAGGTTAATATTAAGACCAGCCTTAAGACAAATAAAATAGGTACTTTTCCTTGCCACCACTACAAAGCATGTCAGTACATTTTGCAAACTAACAATTATAAACATCACAGAACAGGACAGAATAATTTTTTCAATGGCTATGCTGACTGTAGAACAAATAATCTAGTGTACTTAGCTGTGTATGTCAGAGCTGTCACTCATATTATGTGGGAAAGACTAACTGCATGTTTAAAATTAGGATATTACAGCATATTTCGGATTGCAGACTTCAACATGAGTCTAATGCCTTGTTTCAGCATATTAAGGAAAATACAGGACATAAGTTTTTATTTATGACCTTATGCATGGTTAAGGGCAGAATAAGGGGAGGAGGCATTTCCAATGATACGGAATGTGCAGAAACTAGATGGATTATCAGGCTTGGGGCTGATAAACCCCCAGGCCTGAATGCTGTTATTCCTTTAAAACCCATCCTTAGAAAAAGGAGGGTAAAATACTAACTTTTGATTGGTTGTTGAATATTTTAAAAGCTGTGTTTATCTGTTGTGCATCATCTGAAGAAGGGCTTGTTAGCCTGAAAGTGCTTAGCTGTGCACATTTTTATTTTTTTATACTACTGTTTTAATAAATTTTTTACAGTTTCAGTCTGGTGTCTTCTGCCTGTTACATTGCTTGGATTCACATTAATTACTGGCAGATTGACTTTGGTGCAAGGGACTTTTTTGTGGGGTTTTTTGTGTTTTTCCACAGGGTAACAATCATCCAAGAAAAACAAGGCTGGGGGAAGGAGGGAGGAATAGTGAAAAGAAGGACATCTATCATTATGGTAACATTTTACTCAGCTATTCTAATGTCCTTCTATTCATCTGTTGCAATATTCATTACATGAGGGAGAATACAAAAGCTCATGATGTAAGCGAGGAAGGTGCAGCAGAGGAGCCTTTCAGGAAGTTATTCAGTATGGCTCTGGCAAACCCTGCTCCAGATTTAGAGATTCCATCCAAGCTGTAGTGTTTGAAGGTATGGACTGAGGTCTATGTAGCTGCTTCAAGAATTTAATTAGTATGCAATCCCTTGAAAAGGCCCCCAAATAAGGCAACAGCCCTGGTGGAGTGAGCTCTAACAGAAGGAAGAGTCTTACCATGGTGAGTGTAACAAAAGGTAACAGTCTTGGAAATACAAGAGGAAAACAGTCTACTTGGACACAGTCTGCCCCAAGGCCCTAGAATGGTAAGAAACAAAAAGCTGATCTGACTTTCTAACAGCTTTGGCTTTGTCTAAATAAAATCTATGTTTTCTGTGGACCTTTAAAGTATGGAGCACCCTCTTCCTATGATTCTGGAGGAAAGGGAAAAAGGTAGATATGTGGATGGACTGATTTAAAGATAGGTCACTGACTACCTTAGGCATAAATGTGGGGGGTTGTGGGCAGGGAAATCCTGTCCCAGTGGAAGATCAGAAACAGTGGAGATACCATAAAGGCCTGTAGCTTAGACACTTGTCTGGCTGAAGTTAAGGCTAGGAGTAACAGTTTTCCAGGAGCAGTACTGTAGAGAAGCTGAAGAAACTGGCTTGAAAGGTGGGTGGGTCAGCTTTTCCACAACAAAGTTAAGGTCTCAGGTGGGAGGAATAGGATTCCTCAGAGGTCTAATGTGTAGGACACTTTTTAAGAAATTCTTTAGCTTCAAATCTGCTAGCTAAGGGGGGAGATAGAGGCAGACAGGCAGATATGGCTGACATATGGACTTTCACTGAAGAATAAGGCAAGCCAGCATTGAGCAAGTCACACAAATGCAATAAAAACAGGGGAACTGCCACTGTCAGTGGAGCCTGGTTTCATTTCAGACACCAGATAGAAATCTCTTCCATTTGGCTAAATAAGATTTTCTGGTATTTGCTTTCCTGGCCTCCTGCAGGACTGCAAGCAAACCCTCAGAGAATAGGCGTCTGAAAGAAATCAGTACCCTATCACCCACAGGGTCAATTGGAGAGTTGACAAGTGGGGATGGATAAGGGTCCCTTTGTTCTGCATGAGAAGGACCACTCTGTGAGGTAACTTGTGGTGACTGCCATTGGCTAAATGCAGGAGGAGAGGGAACAGCTGGAATCTCCTTGCCATGATGGGAATAACAAAATGCAATGCAAAACAATCCACACCTAAATTTGTTTTGATCCTTGTTTAGGTGACATTCCTGAGCCCACCACAAAAATCTTTTGAAGGCAAGGTATTATTTGAATGACAGTGTCCAAATCCTGGCAGTGCTGTGTCCATACATTTTTGAATACCATTGTAGCTTCCTCATATGGCATTTGTTGGGAAGACCAGAATACAAGATGCTATGAACCCTAATGCTTAGTTTGCAGTCAGCACGTCAGCTGATAGATAGAGATAGTTGATGGAAGTAGCGATTTGTTTGTTCAGTCTCACACCCAGAAAGCACATGTCTTGAGAGGATGCTAGACTGGACTTTATTTATCGTTCAATACCTAGGCTAGCATCGCTAGCTATAACATATTCCAGATGCTGGTCTCTTTCCTTTCTCTTAGGCCTGTAAGCAGTCGTGGTCGTCAAGAATAGACCTACCCCTAGACTGGGAATCATAAGCAGGATATGTCCACCCTTAGCAGGCCAATTTCCTAAAAACGGTGGCTGCACCTGCAAAAAAAAACTTTAATTTTTTTAGACTTTACTTTTTTGTCCTCATTTTTGCTTACTGTAAGGAGGCATCCAAAATCTTGTCTTGTTATGCTAGCTATTCTGATCCTCCCTCAACCAGGCATGCCAAGAAAAGAAAGAACAGCCCGCAGCCACCCCAGGAGGCCTGTACAGCATCAAATCAGACACCACAAAGAATAACACCCTTGTTCAGATGACACATGAACAACCAGCAAATCTTTTCACTCTTTACCTTCAGCCATCCAATCCAATTTCCAAGATTTCAATTGAGAAAGGAGATAATTTGCATGTTTAGCATGTGACGAATGCAATTCATGGCTATTCCCCATCTATAGGAGGATACTCCTGCAAGTCTTTCAGAGAGACTCAGACTCCTAGCCTCTGAACACTAAACTCTCAAACTCAGAGACCCACCTAGGCCTCTTATCAGGAGGGGGGGCACTCTAATCTAATCAGAAATCTCAAATCTTCTGCCATTTATTTTTTTACAAGGTTTCTTAGGGTACAAAAAAGAACTGCCAGAAGCCCTGGACTGCCTACTAGCTAAGGCCTCTTTGGGCTAGGAAGGAGGCTCTAACTAGGAGAGGAGAGGCTTAAGAAGGAAGAGAAGGAGAGGGGAAGACCTACCTCCCCTGAAGCCCCTCACCCGCAACCCTGATGTTCTGGGCACATGCAAAGTCTGCCCCTGCAAAAACTCTGAAGCTCCACTGAGCCAGTGCTGCCTTGGCTAGAAGGGAGTCACCAGTAAGATTTTTGTTTTTTTCCTGCTGAATTTTGGACAGGACTTTTGGAATGAGGTGAAGGGGAGGAAATACATATGGAAACATCCGCTTCCAAGAGAAAGAAAGGGCATCCACTTTCCAGACCAGAGGGTCTCTGGCACAAAACTGTGGAAGTGGTCTGTTCATGGGGGAGACAAAGAGGTCTATTTGAGGAATACCCCACTGGTGGACAATGCCCAGAAACACATCTCTTTAAAGCATCCAATCATGGGATAATGTTTGGAACCTGCTCGGGTAATCTGCCACACAATTCTGTGAAGATGGGATGCACACTGTCTGATGGGTCATCTGGAATTCTACTGCCAGCTCCCAAGCCTGAAGAGCTAGCTTGCAAAATTGGTAGGATTTGGTCCCCCCCCCATTTGCTCACATACCAGAGGACTGTCATATTGTCTGTGAACAGCTTTAATAGTCCTGGTTGGAAGAGGGGATGAAAGGTTTGCATGGCCAATAGCAGTGCCCTCATCTCTCTTACACTGCACTGATGTGTTCCTTTAGTTGAGAGGGAGACCAGACCCCCTGTGCTTTCAGGTGTCCAAAGGTTGCTCCCCAGTCTACATCTGAAGCATCTGTGAATATCCCTTGATGTGGATCAAGAGGGTAAGGGGAGTCATAGATTCAGTGACACTTGATGTATCCACCACTGAAGTTCTCTCTTCAGATAGGATGAGAGGAATGGAAAATTCTATGGGATGCTGGTGTTGCATCCAAACTGACTTTAGATACCATTTTCTCATGCGGAGTTTGGCAAAGAGGAGCATGGGAATGGTGGATGCCATGAGGCCCAAGACCCTGAGGAACACTCCGACTGTAATGTGGTGAACCAGCAGAAGATTTTTGAAATAAAGGGTGAAGCCCTGTAACTTTTGTGGGGGTAGGGAGTCCTTCATAAGTTCTGTTTGTATCCTGCACCCCAGGAAAATCTGATCCTGTGAAGGAGTGAGAAATGATTACCTTAAATTTATGGTGAACTCCAGACTTTGTAGAAGTTTGATGGTAATTGAAATATTTCATTCCAACTTCTCTGTGGTGGTAGTTAGGAGGAGGAGGTCATCCAGATAAGGAAAAAATGTGTACGCTTTGAAGTCTGCAGTGGGCAGTCACAGGAGCTAGGCATTTGTTGAAGACCCTTGGTGTGGTAGAAAGTCCAAAGGGCAAGACAGAACTGAAAGTGCTATGATGATACAGAGAAGCGTAAGAAAATCCTGTATTTGTGATGAATAGGGATGTGTAGATATGCAACTTTGATATTAATGGTAATCATGAAAATTTGAATAAGAATAAGTGGGAACAAGTCTGGAGAGTCAGCATTCGGAAAGTGTGTACCCTTAGAAAGGTACTGAGATGGGACAGGTTGAGCATGTGTCTTGGACACCTTACTTCCTGGGCACCAGGAAAAACTTGGAATAAAATCCTCTTCCTATTTGTTTTTTGGGAACACTTGGATGGTCCCTTAGTTCATTAATTATAAAAGAACTTCTGGGAAAAAAGGTAGTTGTTCTCTGGGAAGTTGAGGGATGCCCCTGAAGGATGGTAGGGGATTCCATACCATGAAGTACCCTTTTTGAACTATGGAGAGGACCCAGGTGTCTTGGGTAATCCTTTCTCAGGCTGGTATGGACAAGGGAAGGCATTGGGAAAGGGGGATATCGGTGTGTGTGTGTGTGTGTGTGGGGGGGGCAGTCATAGAGAGGACGGTTTGTCTGCAAAGGGATGCTTTAGTGGCATAGTCGATGGAGGGGCCCTAGGTTGTTGGGGTCTCCTGTCACTCTTCTTTGTTCAAGGTAGTGGATGATGTGAATGCATATGCACAAACACAGGTTTTGCAAGATAATTCCTTTGGAACTTGGGTACTGGGGAAACAAAAATGTGCTTCAGTTCTTTTAATTCCTTACCCTTTTCATGCAATGATTTGAACAAGTTAGCAGCTGCAGGGCCAAATAAATCTTGTCCAAAGCAGCATCCTTAAGTTTGGCTTTTATGTCTCCAGGTAATGGCTGTGTTCTTAGCCAAGAGAATCTTCTTAATACTGATCCAGAGGCAGCTCCTCGGGCAGAAACTTCTACAGCATCACAGCTGCATTTTTATGGAGTGGAGTGCTACTTGAGAAGATGTACCAAGCAAGGAAGTAGCCAAGCTTTTATTTTCTGAGTCAGGCAAGTCTGCAAATACCTGTGAAAAGTGGGACAGAAGCTTTAAAGCAAATCTGGTCATGTTTGTTTGGTAATTTATGGTCCTAAATGCTAGAGTGGTAGAAGTGTATAGTTTTTTTGCTTAATCTATCCAGGATCCTGCTATCCTTATCTGAGGGCAGGAGGGTAGTTGAGATCAATAACCTGGACAGCTTGTCAGAAGCCACAAAAATAACAGAAGGGTCCACAGAAGGGCATAAGAAGAGGAACCTGCAGTCCTCTGGGACCTTACAGAAGTGGTCTGGCTTCTTAGGGGTGAGTGGCTGGGAATCTGGTGCATGTGAAGTTGAAGAAAAAGCATTGAGAAAGACAGGGGGAACAGCAAATGGGCTAGGTGATTTCATCTTTAGTAGCTCACAGTATCTTTTTTGTACTTTAGATACTTGGGTACTACCCCATTTACAATGGTCTCTCATTTTAGCTAGAGTTTCTCCAAAGGAAAGGTCTTCCATAGGTGAATCTGTTCCATTGGATTACTCTTCTGGAGAGGCAAAAGCCAGGGGGAAGGGATCTATGAGGAGTAGACCAGTGATTCCTCCCCCGAATATGCCTCTTCCTCTGAAGAATCCTCTTCCCTAGCTCTTTTAAGTGGAGAGACCAGTACTAGGAGAGGGAGCTGTTAAATTTAGAGGAGGCCTAATGGACACAAGGGGAACAAAAGGCCCCAAGTGAATTGTTGCCATTAGATAACAGGTTCTTTTGGTGGGGACAAATGTTTTGGTTTTCGGTTTCTTTTTTGCATGCAAGTCTATCCTATGTAGGGCAGGAGGCCTCAACATAGGCCTACATTCTAAGAGATTGGATTCCATCTCTTCCCTAACGAGGATCTGAAGAAGCCCCTTACGGCCTTCCATTATCAAGAGCCGTCTCTCCCCTCGGACATCTGACATGGATGCCTGCTCAGCCTCTGTAGACGTGTTTATGCTTGGATCCAAGGTGGCCTGGATGTCAGGCTCACCCTGTGGATCTGAACTGTGAACCAGATGCGTCTCCAGGCTCTCCTGGGCCACAAGAGAGACATCAGCATCTAGAGATGCAGCAGAAGGTTCAGGCCTTGGCTTTTTGGCCTTTCTCTTCAAAATCAACTCGCCCTTGGGCCCCAAGGATCCCTCCATAGCATGTTTTGCAAGCAGCTGTGAAGAAAATGAAACTCATCTGTGTCACCTTGTCTGGTAGGAGATTTGTGTATATTCTCAGACTAACTTGTATTGTATGCCAGCATGTCTAATTGTGAAAATGTAAATAATAAGTTTTTAAAATGTTGAGCATCCCTACTTATACATAATGTTTATGTTGAGCATCCCTACTTATACATAATGTTTAAAGAATCTGTCAGTATTTTGATGCATTTCTAATTGAGCATGTTTGTGAGGGAGATTCTAAAATACAAACTGTCTGTAAAGAATCAGCTGAACTGTAGGTGAGGGTCATTAGAATGTTCCTGGTTGCTAGGTGATTATTTGAACAGCTGTTTGACAGGAAAAATAACTTTTTTAAACAGCTGATTGTTATTTTTAAAATAAGACAGTTGAGACTGTTAACCTGGACTATAGAGACTGTGGAAGTCAGTTGCTAAGCAGTTAGTGAAGAGCTGCAGACAGTGGATAGCCAGGAAAAATAACTCAACAAAAACTGTAAGCCTGCCTTTGCCTTGCTGTTATGTTTTAATAAGATGAGGGACAGTATTCCCTAGTTTGTCTAAAAAACTAAACTTTACTAATCTGAGTTTTTTCAAAAATGATGGACTGCTATAATACAGTTTAATTTTACATTTCTGGTGAATGAATTCTGATGTTTATTGAAAGTTATTGATTTACATTCTTTTAATCATTTTTACGTACTATGAAATGTTTTTTTTTTCATTACTTTACATTGTGGCTGGACAATCCATATGTTCTTTTGAGATTAGAGGGTGCTTATACTGGTCTGATACTCTCCAGATCACCTCGAATGCCAGGCTGCTTCTGGTCATAGCTACCATTTATTTTTACATTTAATTTTTAATAACTAATCACCCTTTTAAGGGTTTGTAGACTTGTCTGACTCTGGTGACACTGTTACCATTTGTACTGGGGAGGTGACAGCTGGAAATCTCTGTCAGGCTTCCTATAAGTGTTTGAGTGAGTGAGATTTAAATTCATTTTGAGTGTGAGTGAGTCAGAGGTCTTAAACTGGAACATATTGCTCTGAAGTGTATTACAAGAACTTACATTTGGGGTGGACAGAGATATATAGTCCAGTCCCAGAAAAATACAGCACGTTTCTGTTGTGCTCTTAAGGGAAATTGTGGAATTTTACTCTTGTGTGCTGTGTGCTATGGTGTTTTCCATGACGCTCCCACACTGGAGTCAGCGGGGAAGACTGAGGCTCTTTAATTACTGACCCGGGTTTTAAGTGGGGGACACAACATTATTGTTGGCAGTCTAATGGGATACTAACCAGATGTCACAGGAGCTTTAAGTGCTGATTATCTAGGTAGATAGCTAACGAGGATAATCTACTCCTCAAGATCTTTGGCACAAACGCCTGACAAATAGAGCAGTTTTTGTGGCCATGGTTTGGGCCTAGGCAGAACAAGCACTGGAGATGGCTATCCTTGTGTGGAATCTGTCTTGCACATTGGCATTTGCCCCTCTTGGATGACATGAACGCTAACCAAAGACAGTAGCAAAATAGTCAAGAATTCCCCAATGGGGCACTTACCCGAAATTTGAAGAATCACAAATGACTTGCAGTCAGACTGTACATTGGAATCTGGCATCACAGATGTTCTGAGGATGGTGCGTGCTTATATTATGTCACTTTTATGGCCGATGTCAGATCGCAGCCTGTGTGTGATGTGCCATGCACCCTACACTAATAAAAGTCTTTTGTATACTGGCCAACGTCAGGTTGCCTACAATGGGGAACGCCCTCATGTAATGAATACTGCAACAGATGAACGTCAGTTACCAATAAACATACAAACTTGGGCCTCCTTAGGGAAGTATGCCTTCCATTTATTAACAAACATTTATCATTAACCTGTGTCTATTTTTTACTAAAGCTCCCCAGCACACATCCTCATTATACACCATAATGTCCATCAGTCCAGAAGGTATGACTTATTGATAGGAAGACTTCAGATGCTAAGCAGTTAAACTGGGCTATAAACAAATGTGAGGCTCAAAAATGTTACAAGAATTACTTACATTTTACATGTCCACAGAAAAGGACACATGCAGAGTAACTGCTACACTACCTAATTGGTAGGTACCTGAAATTCAGTTAAAAGATATATTTTACATCACAGGAAAATAAAAAAGTACACACAGTAATGTGAACCTATGTAACAATCTTCTGAAGAGTTTAAATTGTGCATAATATACTGAAAAATGTACATCACGCTACATAGCACTACCTATCATATTCAACACTGCTGAAGGCTGCAAGCTAAGTATTTTCTCAATGTTTGAAATGGCCATATAAACTCACTTGACTGGAATTAATTTCCTTGTGCTTTTCTGCCCCAAGTATTACTATCCGACACAATAGTTAACTATGCACATGAGCACATAGTGTAGGCACAAAGAAGTTTCAGCACCAAAATTAAAGTTTCAATAGCATATCAAAGTGCAGTCAAGTGTGACAGACCAAAAAAACACACTTCTAAGCCTGCTAAAAAATATACTCTACTTCTAACTTACTCAAACTTTTCCAGTAAATATCTGCCAAAGGATGTGTTACTTTTTATTTTTAATTTACAAATGATATAATATTCTCGAGGTAGGCAACAAAGACAGTATTTATGTATGTAAATCTATTACTAAATCTGTAACCTCAGAAGAGTTATAGAACTAGATCACAAATGGAATGGAAAACTGAGCATTTAGAAGACATTTTCCTAGTTGGAAATAATTTTCTGACTTAATGTTTTGGCTAAGTGTCAAAAGTTAAATGCAAGCCCCCGCCAACTAAAGAACATGACAAAAATTAAGGAAGATGAATGTAAAAAGCATTATATGGGTGACATGTTACCCAGCACTGCAGCCTCACACTGCTGCTCTCCAGATTGGTTATTGGCTGGAGTGCTTACTGTCAAGGACACTAAGGTCTTCCCTGTATCCACGAGGGTTTCTGACAGGCACTCTGGTTTCTTCCCAAATCCCAAATGCATAGAACAGGTAAAATGGCGATGCTCCAAATTGCCCATAAATATGTGTGTGTGTGTGTGTGTGTGTGTGTGTGTGTGTGTGTGTGTGTGTGTGTGTGTGTGTGTGTGTGTGTGTGTTTTCTATGTCAGACTGAGATCCTATTAAGATTGGCTTCCTGTCTGACATTCACTGAGTGCCAGAATGAGCTATGGCTACCCTGCAACCTTTAACTGGACTAAGAGAATAAACAGAAAATTAATGAAACGCATTACAAACAAGAATATTTAAATCTGAATCCGAGCTCCAAAGAAACATGTTAGCAGACTTTTTAACTTGTCTTTCAAGGAAAGTTAGCGAGCCCTTTTTTACACATGCGACTGATACATGTAACTCTGTATGAATTGCAGGAGTAACTTCTAGGCACACTGTAGGTGCTGCGAAGAACACTTTTAGCTAAGATCAGAGATTGAATCCATTCCCATCATGGTATTAGAAATCCGAAAGTCCTGGAGAAATTAAACTTATTAAAGCAGTGATACTGATCTGAGGGTAGCAGGGATATTTCATTTTGTGTATAATTACATATTATTTTATGATGCAAGTACTGAGAAGGAGAAGACAAAAAGTAAGTCTGATGTATTCGCATTTATTGTTTTGAACTTCTAGGTGATGAAGTCAGTTGTTTTGCAATTATGTATCAATGGAATTATTGAACAAGTGAGGAGCATGTTTCAGTTTGATAGGAACAACTGATTTTGCTTGTAATGATGTTATGTGGTGGAAAGTGGTAAGATTTGACAGTAAGATTATTTGTGCAATTTAGATAAGATGGAGGAGCATGGTGCTGGAATGAGAGATACATATGAGATTTGGAGGATATTGGGAGATGTAGTTTATGGGCTAGTTAAGTATGATATATATTAGATGTTATTGACTGGTTGAGTTTATTGCTGATTGGATAATGGATGGTGATGGGTGTTAGTGGGAGTGGCTATGAGTGTATATAGGTAATGATATTGGGGTAGGTGGGAATGGGGCAGGGTGAAGAATGAAGCCAAGCTGTACATACTACAACTAGCCTGCAAATAAAAAAAAAAAATGAATCTGAAGGCTTTTTTTTTATTTACTAGCCAACCTTAAGACATTGCTCCATCTGAAAAGAGTTACAGAACCCCCCTCTCCCTAAACAACAACTAGCTGATTTTCAACAGGTCACAATTGTAGGACACTCTTTCTTGGTTAAAAATTTTGGTTGTCAGTATTGTGCAATTCTTATATTACCAGCTACAAGTCAGACTGGTATCAGCTCCAAAAAATGCCATGAAAAGTATATACACAGGAAAAATGCAACCTTAAAACCCCAATTAAATCATATAAATCATTATTCAGGAACTGTGCTGTCACATATGAAAATTGACAATCAGCAATTAAAAAAAAATAAATGCCATTTTAAAGTTTAAAATTATGAAAAACTGTCTATGATTCTTGTAATTAAAAATGTAATCTTATGAAGACTCTGTAGTACTTCTTTCTACAGTAACATGAAGAATCAAAACAGTAAGCTGTACAAAAATAAACCATAAATGTAAATTCAGCAAACGTGTTGAACAAATACACTGAATTCTGTGAAACTTGTTCTCTTTATATTTATAGAAACAGGAATCTTCCAGCTTTTCTAGAAAAAACCCCTCAGATTAATGTGATGTTAATAAACAGTGGCAGCTGCAACAAAGATAAAAATAAGAAATCTGGTTTCCCTGTTATAAAATTCACTAACCAGTGCAAGGAATAACCAGATCATAGAAAAACTTAATTCTACTAAAATGCTTTCAGGATTTTCCCTGCAGTCCCGGAATCATTAAATGCAGTTTATATCCAACACAAGATTGACAGCATGACCTATTCATTTCACCTGTGGTGAGAAATGAAATGAATGTCCATTTCCAGTGACCTTTCAAACACAAGAGTATCTAATCAAAGTGGAATGAAAACAAATAGTTCACACAGACAGTCAAGGATTTCAGCACCAGTTAAAACACTCTTTTTAACTTATTGGTCACCTGCAAAACCTTTCAAATTTCTCTTCAGCACCTAAACAAATCTTTCAAACCTACAAAGTGAAATGTTGTAGGACTTGTTTCATGAACTTTCTATAATTTCTATCCAACAACTTGTTTTCATTATTAGGGCTCAAAGTTCCCCATTTAGCTAATAACGTCAGTTGCACATTAAATATGCAAGTGTGTGTGTATAAATATATATATATATATATATACATATATACACACACACACACACACACACACGTGGAAAATACAGCCCAGACCACAGAATCCTTTATAAACGCATTCTATGAACACCTTCAGGAATGCATGGATCATGCGATCCCAAATAAAACCAAGGCCCAATCCTCCAAAGGCAGACGTCCTGTCTGGTGGACCC
>NC_056735.1:495756103-495861103 GCF_019279795.1 Protopterus annectens | reverse complement strand
TTAAAAATGTTTAGTCATAAATTAAATTTAAGATATATTTTTAGCAATGTCAATTTGTCTGTTACCAAGTTTACAAAAATGTACTTTAAATCCTATTTTAAATAATATGTTAAAAGTCTTTGAAAAAAACATGTGAAAAAGACCTTAGAGACTTAGTTAAAAGTGGAAAAGTGGACCTAAGAGAAGTTGTTTTTAATGTATCTAAAGGTGAACATAATGCTCTATATGAGCTATGTAAGATAGCTGAACTTGAGATTTATGAAAGCTGATAAGGGTGGGCAACTTGTCGTTATGTTACAGACGGATTATTTGGAATCTATGGAACAACTGTTAAATAATGACAAGGAATATTTAATAGTTTCAACCCAAGAGGTTTCTAGAAGTTTCCAACAAGTATATTGGCTGTTGTATGAGTTTCTAATTGAAGAACTAATTAGTCTAGATGTATATAATTTTATGAAGGTGGACAACTCAGTTTTAGGAACACTCTTTGGGATATCCAAAATTCATAAGGACCTGGTCCACCCCACCCTTTCGACCGATACTTTCTGCTCCCAATTACATTACAGAAGGGCTTTATCTATTCTTGAATTATATTTGAAATCCTGTTGTTCAAAAGATGGGATCTTACATTAGAGATTCCTGGGATGTTTTAGAGAAGGTCCGAATATTTGATGAAAATTATTCTTTCCATAATGGCACTAATTTGATTTTCACAATTGACATCTGTTCTCTTTTTACTTGCATCCCTCAAAGTAGGCATAGATTATGTATGAAATTATTTGACCAAGAACAAACATTTTACTAATGAAGATGTTTATTTTCTAGTCTCTTTGATATTATATTAAGTAACAATTTTTTCTTGTTCAATAAGAAAATCTACAACCAGATCAGAAGAGTGGCTATGGGGTCAGCTACCACCACAGCATTTGTTAATTTAGTGCTTGTTGGTGAGAACAGGTAGTTTTGACCCCTTTAATTACATCCTGTAAAACTGTGTTTTATTATAGGTTTGTGAATGATCTGATTTTTATAACAGAAGGTAATACAGAAAATATTATTTTTTTAAATAGTTTGAAAAGTCTGATTTGTTTTTTAAATTTACACTAGGAGACTTGGGTAAAAAGTGAACTTTCTTGGTGTATGTATTTTTGCAATGAACTGGAATGTAAATTTGCGAGTAAAATACATAGGAAAGAGATTTTCACAAATAAATACCTATATTTTAATAATAACCACCCATTTTTATAAAACGGAACATTCCTAGAGAACAACTCATAAGGGCCTCTAGAATGACTACTAGTGATATTGAGTTTGAAAAGGAGGTACATTTTATTATATCGATGTTCATTGATAAAAGGCGACCAAACCTATGAAGAAAACTACAGATCATACCATTGCATGTTGTTTGGATATGACTGTAGATAACAATGATATTTGTTCCATTACTAAAAGGATTGGAAAATAATTGGAGGGAATGCTGAGTTGAGTAAAATGGTAGGGAATACTCCGAAATTTGTTTTTAGAAATAATTATAACATCAAGAGACTTTTGCAGAATGATTCTAGTAAAATTTTGTCTGTAGGGGTGGTGTCAAATAGAAACAAAGGCATGTACAAATATGGACGCTGTTCCATTTGTAGATATATTTTAGAAGGGCCTTTTGTGACCCTAAGGCATTTAGATAGGACTATAGCCATTCCTGTAGTTTTTAATTGTGAATTTGAAGGAATTGTTTACATTGCAGGCTGCACAACGTGTGATTGTTTTTATATGGGGATGTCTGTGAGAAGTTTGCAAAAAGGGTTAAAGAACATCTTTATGCAATAAAGAGAAAAGACACTAACAATGCCCTGTACAAACATAAAGTGACATGCGTTGTAAATAAGAGATTTTTATTTGCTGTTTTAGAACAGGTTGCAAAAGATTTTTAGAGCAAGAAACTATAGAAGTAAAGTTGAACAGAGAGAAACACTGTGGCAATTGAAATTGGGGACTGATACTTTACCAGGACTTAATGACTTTATTAAGATCAAATGTTCTAAAAGACAAAAGATTAAAAGTGCAGAAATAGTTATTTAAGTACTTATGAGAGTGTTAAGAATCCTTACATTTGTTTAGGTCAACCTTATATTTACAAAATGTTCTTGATTTATTTAATTGGTTAATGGTTTTCTTAATTGATGAATCATTACTGACAAAGGTTTTAACATATAAAAGGATGGGTGATTAAGTATGTTTGTTCTGCTAAAGTCTGTGTGGACAAAAGTGAATAAACAGTTTTCTATGCTAATCCATTGTTGTCCTTTATCTGAGCTTGCCTTGGTGGATTTTGTGTTAAGTATTTATGTGCAGTGATCAAAGGGGTTATAGAGCTGATTCTTGCTAGATAATTCTGCCAAACTGAAATCTAAACCAATGCACAGAAGGTTAATAACAGATTATATGGAAGCAAAACAGTTACCATGCAAAACTAAGTGGACTGATGCCTCAATGGTAAAACTGCGAAATGTGGAAAGTTTTGAAATAGAAGTTGTTTGAATGAAAAAAAGAAACAAAAAAATGTTTAACATTAAGATCTAGGCACACAATGTCAGGAGGATATAGTTCCATAAGAGCAAGATGCTTGATAAAGGTGAGAGACAAAAAATAGAAGAAATGGAAAACAGTCTAACTAGAACTTTGAAAACTGAAGTAAACAAAATGGACAGACAAATTAAGCACAGTGTGTGACAAAATGAAGAAAAATTTGAAGAAAACTTGTATTAAAATATTGAACACAAAAGGAAATAATTTTATAGACACAAAATGTGGAAGGAGTAAAGACATACAGATTAATAAACTGTGTGTAGATAATACCTCCCAACCTCTTAGAATGAAAATTCTGGACAAAGCCATCACTAACGGGGGGACAAAGGCCCCAAAATAGGAACGCTTTTTAAATACTGTTCTTATAAACTTAGAAAATTGATAGAACAACAAGTTTTGCATTAGCATGAATTTTTTGAAGGATACTTTATTTATTTTATTTTACATTTGTTTATCAGGGAAGTCCAACTGTGTAGGAAGCCCTTTTTCAGTAGAGGCCCGGGGAGAAAAGCTCCACTACATAACAGCTAATAATGTATACAATACATAAGGCAGTACAGCAATACAACAGCAAATGGGTACTACCCGACTATGAACTACACTATAATGCATCTAGTAGTAACTACAACTATTAATACATATGACACAGGTAATGGTACAGAAATCAACAGCATATAGATACTGATTATGAGCTAACCTATAGAAAACATAGCATATACGAAGTCAAACTCAAATGTATGTTATTATTTTCTGACTTTAACCCTCAATGATTTGCCAGTGACTTGCCAGAAAAACAGAATTTTATGAGAAAAGGACCAAAAATATGAGACAAAAATCTGGACATTCTGTGAAAATCTGTACAGTTGAGAGGTACAACAGACGATACATATTTACAAAAATGTATGCAAAGCAGTTTAGCTCCACAAAGGAGGGAGGATAATTTGTCTTAGTGACATCCAACTAACCTCAGATTCTGAAATCAGATTACATTGAAAAAGAACTATACAAACCTGGATCCAAACAAAGCACAGGGAAGAGATTAAATTTGCACTAATGACCTGAGAAAATTTTGGCAAGAACTTACAGTAGTACTTATAGCTATTATTTACTAGGTCGTATAAATATGGGGAGATTTCTCAACATTGGAGATATGCACTTATTAAACCTATCTTTAAGGGAAAGGGGAGTAGGACAAACCCAGAGTCATACAGACCCTTAAGTCCACTTTCATGCTGTGGAAAAATAATGGAGAAGGTAATATTGAATAAGTTACTGCCAGAACTGGAAAGCTTGGGAGTTAAAGCCATATGTCAGCATACACATGTTTAAAATAGATCTACTACTACCTGTAACATTATGTTAGATGACAATATAATGACAACTATAAATGAAAAATTGCACTGTGATGTAATTTATATAGATTTAACTTCAGCATTTTACAGGGTCTTACACAAAACACTCATCAATAAATTATAACAACTAGGTACTGATGTACACTTGATAAGATGGATAGGTGCATGGCTTACAAACAGCACATGACAAGTATCATACAGCAAATGGACAGGTGCAATTCTTGGTTACAGTCAGGGTATCCCACTGAGATCTGTCCTAGGTCCATACTTGTTTAGCTTGTATCTTCCATATCTATCTTTTTCATCTGAGGTGGTCTCCAGTCTGTTTGCAGATGACTTGAAATTGGGTAAACCGATTGCATGCGTTACAGACAGGGCATGTCTGCAAAATAACTTGACTAAATTGACCATTTGGGCACAGCAGAGTAATATGCTGACAAATACATCAAAAACTTAAGCATTTTGATAAGGGAGAAAATTTGAAAAGTGAATATTTAATATAGCACACAGGGATTGAAAATATCGATTCACTGAAGGACCTGGTTATAGGGGTAGATCCAGTTTCAAGTTTTTCTAATCATATTAGCCAGTTGGTTAATGACAGTTATAGAAGTATAGGTTGTATAAAAGATTTATAAAGTCTTGGAAATCAGAAATGATGACGTCATTGTTTTTTAGTTACATTAGACTCAAAACTTAAGTATGGAATAACAATATGGAAACCCTATAACAAAACAAGCAATAGTAAACTGGAAAGAGTACAGCAGAAATATACTAAGGGCATCCACATATGTGAAAATTTAAGTTATTATTAACGACTAAAATATCTGAACTAGTACAGTGTTTCATATAGATATTTAAGAGGAGATCTTATTCATGTATATAGGGCATTTAGAGACAACTACCTCTGGGAATCTTTGAGGCTATCAAAAAGTAGTACAGAATCATCAGACAACGTATGAAGAAGAACTATGTAGAAGAAGAGCCATAAAGATGATAGAGTGGACTAGAGGATAAGAAAGAAATTATATATTGTTACTATTATACAAAAATCCCATAAATTCCAGACACAAATATACAAAAATATTGAGAGAAGTTAGAGGTAAGAAAAATACTTCCACAAGAAAAACTGTCAGAAGCTTCAAATAAAAATGTGTGTTCACTAATACAACAGATTTGTGAAAAACATTATATAGACCAAGAAACTTTGATCTGTTTGGAAAAAGAAGTATCCGAGAAATTTTTGAAAAGTATCAAAAAGAAATATGGACATGGGAAAGAAAAACAATTGATATAGTGCAATATTTATGCAAGGTCGAAAGCAAATTAATCAATACAAAATGGCAGCCCCAAAGATATTCTAAGAGAAATACAGACAAAGGCATCCAGATATGGAAAATTTCACAACAAAAAAGATAATATCACAAAGAGGGAATGTAGACAATTATATTAGTAAAGTAGAAGTTAAAAAAATAGAAGTTGATGTTATGGAATGCCTGCAAAGTGAAGGACTTGGTGTAGAAGGTCCAACACAGGTTACAACACACCAAGATAGAACAAGTCCCCAAAGTAAGGAGAAACCGGAAGATCAGGAGACATCTGAAGAATATGGACATGGGAAAGAAAAAGAGATTTAATATGGTGAAATATTTATGCAAAAGAGAAAGCAAAACTAATCAATACAAAAAGAGCAGTACCAAATATATTTGAAGAGAAATACAGGCAAAGGAATCCGGACATGGAAAACTTTACAACACAAAAAATAAGAAGACAGAGGAAAAGTAGGAAAGAAGATTGGTAATGGAGATTTTAAAGACATAGAAACTGATGTTATGGAGTAACTGTGAAGTTAAGGATTCAGTGTAGAAAATTTAACTCCGAAAGCACCACAGCAGGATAGACTAATAGACATCCAAATTAAGGAGAAACCAGTGGAACGGGAAGCAACTGGTCAGCTGTCATATGAAGATATTTTGGAGCCTTCTACAAGAAAACAGTATAAATGTTCACTTGAAGCTGGACAGCAAGGGAAGGAACAGGAAACTGTGGCAATTCTGAAGTAGTCATGATAGCAAGTGATAGCTTAGTGAGTTCCCATAAGAGAGAGCAATGGATGACAAAAGATGACATTGAAGAGAATGTGCCACAGGAAGATGCTATAGAACTTTCTATATAATGCTCACAGAAAATGGAGAACAAAAATGTGCCCTCAGCTTAGAAGAAAGTGAGCTAAGAGCTGTTGATTTAATAGAGATAGACAAATTAAGATCAATGAAAGAAATAGTCTGCAAAAAGTCAATAAAACCCAAAATGTTAGAAGTTTGACAAAACAAATGAACACAGTAATTAGGACTGTCCAGAGATCCATGTGGATATAACAGAAGTAAACAGGATATATTACTGTGCAGCTAAAATAATAACAGATAAAATTCTACCACAAGAACACAGGGTAGTAAGGGAAAGGAAGGGGAGAAATTCAATACAATCATGAAAGTATTGAATAGAGAAAACTATAAAGCAATTAAGACAAATATCACTGTTAGAAGAGCACAGAACAGGGAACAGGTCAACAAAAATACTCAAAGATCGACATGATAAAAGCAATGCACAGAATTATAACGGATCAGGATTTATCATGCTCTATTGCAAATAATAAACTAAAAATATCAGTACAGGCAAAAAAAAACTTAAAGGATACAAAGATAAATATAAAGGAAAAGTACAAAATAAGCAATTTATTGATGACCCCAAAAATGTTTTAGAGAGATTTGGGAAATAAGGCAGAAGGCATTAAAATATCACCAAAAAAGGTAGAAACAGATGCATTTTGGAGAAGTATTTATGAAAATCCTGTGGAACATAGCAAAGATGCTAAATGGATAGAACAACTAAAAGAAAGAATAAGAAATTTGAAGGTACAGGATATGAAATGGGATAAAGTTACAGCCAGAGAGATTGAAACAAAGTTAAGAAAAGCCTCTAATTGGAAAACCCCAGGCCCAGATGTAGTACCCAACTTCTGGTTAAAAGTATTAACATCTTTGTATGAAGATTTAGCCAGGAGTAAAAACTATCAGACAGAGTCCCCGTGGACTATGATGTTTGCAGATGACATTGTGATATGTAGTGAGAGTAGTGAACAGATTGAGAAGACTCCGGAGAGACGGAGATATATTCTAGAGAGAAGAGGAATGAAGGTCAGCAGGACTAAGACAGAATATATGTGTGTGAATGAGAGGGAGGATCGAGGAATGGTGAGGATGCAGGGAGTAGAGTTGGCGAAGGTGGATGAGTTTAAATACTTGGGATCAACAGTTCAGAGTAATGGCGAGTGTGGAAGAGAGGTGAAGAAGAGCGTACAGGCAGGGTGAAGTGGGTGGAGAAGAGTGTCAGGTGTGATTTGTGACAGACTAATATCAGTACGAGTGAAAGGGAAGGTCTACAAGAGGGTAGTGAGACCAGCTATGTTATATGGGTTGGAGACAGTGGCATTGACAAAAAGGCAGGAGTCAGAGATGGATGTGGCAGAGTTAAAGATGTTAAGATTTCCACTAGGTGTGACGAGGGTAGACTGGATTAGGAATAAGTATATTAGAGGGACAGCCTAGGCTGGATGGTTTGGAGACAAAGCCAGAGAGCCGAGATTATGTTGGTTTGGACATGTGCTGAGGAGGGATGCTGGGTATATTGGGAAAAGGATGCTAAGGATGAAGCTGTCAGGTAAGAGGAAAAGAGGAAGGCCTAAGATAAGGTTTATGGATGTGATGAGAGAGGACATGCAGGTGGTTGGTGTGACAGAGCAAGATGCAGAGGACAGGAAGTAATGGAAACAGATGATCCGCTGTGGCGACCCCTAATGGTAACAGCCGAAAGAAAAAGAAGAAGAGATGCTCATCCCTAACAGATAACAACCTGGAAAACAAACAGGAAAAGCAATGCTCCCACTTAAGAGTGAACCTGCAAGCTACCTTAAAAATTAAAGGCCAATAACTTGCCTTCCGAAAATGTACAAACTATACACTGGAACGGATACTGACAGAGTTTATAGTCATTTAGATGAAAACTCAATTATGGCAATAGAACAAAAGGGCAATAAAAGAAAGTAATATGGAACAAAGGATCATTTGTTGTTAAATAAAGTCATAGTGGAGAACTGTAAAAAAGGGGAAGAATCCAAGTATGGCATGGATTGACTACAAAAAAGCATTTAACAGTATCCTGCATTCATGGATAAAAGAGTGATTAAGAATGTATAAGATATACCCTACAGTGATAAACTACATCACAGCGACCTTGAAACAGTGGCAAACCACTCTGCAGTTTAGCCACAATAAAGGACAAATTATTATTCCAGGGATAAAAATCCCAAAGGGGATATTCTAGGGTATCTCTCTGTCACCACTGCTCTTTTGTCTTGCCCTTAACCCATTAAGCTGTCTGCTTAACAGATTAGGTCATGGCTATAATGTGGCTTCCAGAAAGCAACAAAATGTAAAGACTTCTAATCTTCTTTTTGTCGATGATGTAAAACCATATAGCTCATTTGATGGGGAACTGAAAGCACAAATGCAAGTAGTCAAAACTTTTTCAGATGACATAAGAATGTCACTTGGTTTTGATAAATGTGCAAAAGCAACCTTTAAAGCAGGAAAGCTGCAGCACCAAGAGAACATCAGTTTTGGAGAAGAATATGATATAAAAGAACTTGAGCAAGAGAGAGTGTATAAATATTTGGAAACTGATGAAGGATCAGCAATAAAACATGAACAAATGCAAATAAAACTTAGCAAGGAATATTTTAGAAGTCTTAAATTAATCCTGAAAATAGCGTTGACATCTAGAAACAAAATTCAAGCTATAAACTAATTTGCTTTTCCTGTCCTCACTTACAGTTTTGGACTGACTGATTAGTCACAAAAGGTGCTGGATAGATTAGACAGGAAAACATGAAGGATGCTTCATGTTCATCAAATGATTTATAAATATCTGTGCATACCAACATTATATATTCCCTGTTCCGAAGGAGGTATGGGCCTCTTTGAAACTGATTACATGTATAGATCTGCAATCATGAGACTGCATACATATCTGCTGAATTCACAAGACCCAAACACAGTGAAAGTTTTGAAACATGAGGAGAATAAATCTAAGATGACATCCCTTCTTAGTCTAGCAGAAGCATATCAGCATCAAGCGGGAATGGAAATCAAACCAGAAGTGGATAAAAAAAATCAGGAAGCAACTGAATGTGCCAAAAAACAAAAGAAAGAATATAAAGTGAACCATTAGATTTAAAGGCAAGAAATGTGGAAAATGCATAAATATAGTTGCAAGTATAGAAAATCCCTGGAAGAGTCTCATGTTGATCAGGACCGAATGCAGGAATGGTTAAAGAGAAGTGAATTCAAACCAAAAGATGACAGGTTAATATTGTTGGCCTAAGATAGTGGCTGCATACACATTGGTTTACAAAGTCCACTGAACATATGGGAGAAACAGACAAATGTAGGTTTTGTAAAACGGAACTGGAAACAGCTGCACACCTTGTTGCTGGCTGTGATATACTAATGGCAGAAGGACTGTAGAAAGAAAGGCATAACAATGTGGCAAGACTGTTGCACTGGGGATTGTGCACCAATATAATATTGAAGTAGCTGAAAAACATTGGAATCATGAGCCACAAAGCATCACAGAAAATGAAGTTTACATCTCATGGGATCACCCATTACTAACAGTTCACAGGATATATGTGAGAAAACTTTTAGTTATGTACTTACCATAACTTCGGATGTATGGGATCCATCTCGCCTACATTCATAACTGATGGGCTCGGAGCCGATCCATCGGCTCCGACTCGGCCAACTAGTACACTAGAACGAAGTCTCTTATTGGCTGGGCTACCCTCTATCCCAGGATGCACCACACCTGCTTCCCCAGATCTTGTTTGTTCGCTTTCATACTTGCATGCAAACACAGAAAAAATAGTAGTTACTACAACCAACTAAAGTTCTTCAAGAGAAGATCTCCAATGGAACTACATTTCCTCTAAATCCCAATGGAAGGGGGAAGGAGGGTGGGTACGTATGAATGTAGGCGAGATGGATCCCATACATCCGAAGTTATGGTAAGTACATAACTAAAAGATGTAATGGGATCCTATCTCGCCTACATTCATAACTGATGGGACAGCGTCCCTAGCACCTAAATCCCGGGTGGCTAGTTGGAAAACACTCCTGAGAACTGTGGAACCAAAGGAAGCCCTGCCTCGAGAAACCACATCCAGTTTGTAATGAGAAATGAAAGTGTGCAGAGAAGTCCAGGTAGCCGCAGCACAAATATCATCTATTGATAATTTGGAGTGAAAAGCTACAGAAGTAGCCATTGCCCTGGTAGAATGAGCCTTGACTGGAAAGGGAAGCTCTTTGTTAGCCTGTGAATAAACGAAAGAGATGAAAGGGCGGGCAGTTAAGGCAGCAAGAACCAAATTTAGGTCCCAAGGGGGAACAGGGTGAGATATTGGGGGCCTAAGGAGCCATGCTCCTTTAAGGAAAGACTTACAAAGTTTGTGAGACATCAATGAAGGTTCAAAAGAAGCATGAAAATTAGAGATAGCCACTAGCTGAACCTTAATGGTGGAAACTGAAGAGCCCAATTGAAAAAGAGGCCAAGAAATTCAAAACCTCCGATACTGGGGCAGTAAGGGGGTCTATACCTCGTTGCTGTGCCCAAAAGGCGAACCTTTTCCATTTGCTGGAATAGAGTTTGACAGTGGAAGGTTTGTGAGAAGAAGACAATATGTGGATCACCTCCGGAGAGAGGGAATTGTCTTGGATTAAGGATGGAAGCAGAGTAACCATGCCGCCAAGGACCTGAGAGACGGGTGAAACTGTCCTGACTGATGAGTCAACAGGTCCGGCACTGGGTCCAAGAGCCATGGACCTTCTACCGCATACCACTGAAGGAAGGGAAACCAAACCTGACGAGGCCAGTGCGGGGCAATCAAAATCATTTCGCTCTCCAGGTAAACCGCCTTCTGTATCACCCTCGGCAGGAGGGGAACCGGAGGGAAGGCATAAAGAAGACCGGGGGGCCAAATGTGGGTCAGAGCGTCCCTGGGAATCTGTTCCTGAGAGGGGATCAAAGTGAAGAACTCTCTGCACTTCGCATTGAGGGGGCTGGCAAACAAGTCACAGCGAGGGAGACCCCATTTGGCGAAGATTTTCGCAGCCACTCTTTGGTTGAGGGACCACTCGTGGGGTAACAGAATGGTTCTGCTTAGTCTGTCTGCAATCACATTGGATTTCCCCGGTATGTGCGTTGCCATTAGAAAGCGGTTGGTAGCTACCGCCCAGTGCCAAAGTCTCATGGCTTCTCTGCACAGTGGGTATGACCTGGTTGCACCTTGCTTGTTTATATACCAAACCACCGACATGTTGTTGGATAGTATAGCAATCGGACCTTGCGGGAGAGCGTGATGGAGAGCTTGTAGTACCAACAGTACCGCTCTCATCTCCAGGATATTGATATGCAAATGCGCTTCCTGGAGTTGCCATGTGCCTTGGACCGACCTGTCCAGGTAATGACCCCCCCCACCCTACCTGGGAGGCGTCCGTGGTCACAGTGGCAATGGGGGATTGAGGAATAAAGGGTCGCCCCTGGTCGAGATTGGATCGGAGGAGTCACCAACGCAGATCCTGATGGCAACTCTCCATGATCATGACTAAGTGGTTCAAGGGGAGTTCCTGATAGGACCATTGAACCAACAGAAGCCATTGCAGAATTCGCATGTGGAGTCTGGCTAAGGGGACTAGGAGTATAGTTGATGCCATCGAGCCCAACAGTTGTAGGATCAGATGGGCCGGAGCTCTTGATAGGGGGAGACAGGATCTGACTTGGTTTTGTAAAACCTGAATTCTTGCTGCCAGTAAGAAGGCGCGCATCCTTTTTGTATCTAACTCTGCGTCTATAAAAGTAATACACTGAGATGGCTGTAGTACAGATTTTTGCCAATTGAACGTAATTCCCAAGAAATGGCCCAAGGTGACCGTGGCCATGAGCGCCTGAAATAGTAGATGCTTGGAGGTGGCAGTAAGGAGCCAGTCGTCTAGATAAGGAAACACTTGGAATCCTAGACTCCTCAGGTGAGCAGTCACCACTGCCAGACACTTGGTGAACACCCTGGGGGCTGTGGTGAGACCAAAGGGCAGTGCTTGGAACTGGAAATGACTGACTCCCAGGCGGAAGCGTAAATGTCTCCTGGACTCTTGACCTATCAAAATGTGATAGTAAGCGTCCTGGAGATCTATGGAGCACATCCATGCATCCTTCTCCAACAGTGGGAGAATGGATTGAAGGGTGACCATTCGAAATTTGGACTTTTCCACAAAACGATTTAATGAACTGAGGTCCAAAATGGGCCTGAAGTCCCCTGTCTTTTTTGGCACCAAAAATAATCTTGAGTAAGTTCCTGATCCGATCTGGTCGGTGGGGACAGGCTGGATGACTCCTTTTTCTAGCAGCTTTGAAATCTCTATTGCTGCCTGATCCCGCTGACTGGGTGGCACGTCCGGGATTTCCCTTAAGGGAAGGGGGGGCTTGATGAAGGGGATGAGATAGCCTCCGGTTATAATCCGGAGCACCCACTGGTCGCTGGTTATAGCTTCCCAAGCTTGTGGGTGTTCCGCAAAACGACCCCCGACTGGCTCCAGAGCTGCACAGTCGGGCAACAACTCAGGGACGTTGAGTGTAGGAAGAACCACGAAAGGAATCGCGGTCTCCAGAGTTACGGGGGCCTCTGCCGCCTCTGGGGCGGCGTCTTCCTGAATCCCCCCCCTGCCTCTGGAGGGGGGATCACTGGGTGGAGTAGGGAAAGACCTCTGAGTTTTTCTGAACCACATTTTCCCTCCTCTCTGGGCCTTGGGATAAGGCCTAGAAGGAGTGTAAAAGTGGGCCCCAACGGCAGTCAAGGTCTTGCCCTCCTGCTCGCACCGAGTTAGTGTGTCCTTCACCTTGGGTCCAAACAAACATGACCCATCAAAGGGGGTGTCGGTGAAGGAAGACTTGAAGGCCTCCGCAAATGAACACAAGCGTAACCAGGCGTGTCTCCTGAGGGCAACGCCTGTTCCCGCTGCTCTACTCGCCCCTTCGGCTGCATACGAAATGAGCCTCATGGACGAGTTTATGATGGAAAATAAGGTAGTCATCTGGGCGCCAACAGTGGGGGCTAGCGCCTCAGGTAGATTACCAGTGAGGGAGTCACTTAGTTCTTTAAGGAGGTCCCTTTGGAGCCTTGTAAAATGACATAAGTAATTCAGCGACCGTAACGTAAAGGCCGCTGAAGAAAGTGCGCTTCCCGTACCTATCCATGCTCCTGGAATCTTTATTAGGAGGGTGGACAGACGTTGACACCTCTGCCACGTCCTGCTGTATGGCAGATGCCACCACCATAGCATCTACGGGAACTCCTTTAGTCAAAAATTCCTTCTGGGGGGGGGGGGGCTGAAAGAAATTTATTAGGTCTCGCAGGCACCGGTTCCACAGAATCAGGGTGTTCCCAAGCCCTTCGAGAAACCAAATCAAGGAGTTCATCAAAGGGCGGAGACACCCAGGAGGCGGAGGGCTGGGCCCCGAAGGCCTTGAGGAAGACTGACTCCTCAGCGGAAGGGGTTTTGGCCTGCCAATCTCCTCTCTGTCTCAAAATCTCAAGGATATCTGAGAAAGAGACATCATCCGAAGATGATTTAGGGGACCCTTCCGCATCATCGAGGTCAGATGTGACAGACTCATCTTGGGAGTCTACGTGCTTCCTCTTGCACAATTTCTTCCGTGGGGGCTCGTCCGAAGCAGTTTCGGACGGACCCCCGGAAGAAGGGAACCCCCGATGGGGGTATCCTCAGGCCCTGGGGCCCCGCTGCCAGGGGACTGCAAAACAGCAGAAGCACCAGTCTCCAGGTCTAGGGACGGTGAGGTGGAAGCCTGCTGAGCCGGCAAGGACATGGCCAGCGCGCTCCTCATGGCCTCAAAGGCCGGACCTCCAGACTCCATGGAGATCACTGGCCTAGAGGCCACGATGGCACTAGGGATTCCGGCAGCCGATGCTCCGAGGGGAAGACTAGGTACCGAGGCACCCTGTCCCAAGGTGTTCCCCTCGGGCCCGGCTGAGGAAGTCCCAGTACCAAACACTGAACCCGAGGACAGGGTAGGAACCATAGTCGGTGCCGATAGACCTCGAAGGGGTCTCGGTTCCGACCGTACGGCTCCGCCTTGCTCCACCATCACCGACTCCAATGGCTCCGAGGAGGTTGGAGGAGGAATCGAGTGCTTCGGAGGGGGGATCGGCTCCGAAACCAACTGGGCCGGAGCCGAGACCATTTGAGCAAAAACTGGAGACTGGAAAAGCCTCTGAATAACCCTATCCAAATCTGAATCTGACAGTTTTGAGGATTTAGAGGAGGTAGATAAAGGGCGAGACGACTTTCCTCTCGGCTCCGACAATGTAGGGGACTGGCTCCGAAAAGGCTCCAACACTATCGGCGCCAGATCCGTCACAGCATGAATAACAATCGGCGCCGAAGGAGCTTTCTTCGGAGCCGAGGGGGAAGAGTCTGAGCTGCACACCTCCACCGGCTCCGAAACCATCGGAACCGATGGAGGTGATTCGCCTCTCGATACCCCAACCTGCGGCTCCGAAACTAATGGAGCCGAGGAAAGTGGCATCGAGGCAGACCCTTCGACCCTCGGCCCCGAAGTCAGTGGAGCCGAGGAAGAAGAGGTCGACTTATGCTTCTTGGCGGTCGGTTCCGACGGACTTGTCGGAGCCGACGACCTTTCTTTAGAGACAGTAGGAGAAGACTCCAAGGCTTCCTCAAGAGGGCTTAATAAGACCCTTCAAGATCAGTTTATTTTTTCGCTCCTGAAGAACCCTAGAGGAAAAAGCATGACACACGCTACATGTCTCCTGTAAATGTTTAGGTCCTAAGCAATACACACATATGGAGTGACTGTCCGTAATAGACATTTTGTAATTGCACCTAGTGCATTTTTTGAAACCTGACTTTTGCTCTTTTGACATGTCTGTTAGGAAATAAGGCAGTGTCTAATACAAAAAACTTAGCGCCAAACTGCAGAGCGTGAGAAAACAATGGCATGAGCTCTCCAGAGAGAGATTTACCTCACAAGAGAAACACAGTAAGCAGACAACAACAACAACAACGGGCAAAGGCTCTCTAACTTAAACGGGCCTTGCCCGACAGCGATATAGAAGTATCAAGTCAATCACTCACACACAAAATTTCACAGAAATACACAATATACACAAAATACACAAAGTAGCCGTTAAAACAGCTGTTGTATTAAATGCAGAGAAGAAACCCCAAGGTCAAAGACCAGTAAAAGGTAAAAAAGAGACCACATAGCTCCAGCCAAGTCGAGACCACGTCCAGCTTGTAAAGCGGCAAACGAGATCTGGGGAAGCAGGTGTGGTGCATCCTGGGAAAGAGGGTAGCCCAGCCAATAAGAGACTTCGTTCTATTGTACTAGTTGGCCGAGTCGGAGCCGATGGATCGGCTCCGAGCCCATCAGTTATGAATGTAGGCGAGATAGGATCTCATTACATCCAGATATAGTGGTCCATGAAAAGAAGACAACAGTAGCATTGATTATTGAAATCACTACAGCCAGTGACTACAGTGTCTTGATAGATAGAGAATCTAAGTCATAAAATATCAGGATTTGCAGGCAGAAATGAAAGCAATGTGGAAGAAAAATACCCTGGCAGTTCCAATAGTAGCAGGAGCAATGGGTCATATAAAAAAACAATCTTATTTAGGTATGTTACCAATACATGTAACTCCATATGAATTGCAGGAGGAGTTACTACTGGGCACATTGCGGGTGCTCCATAGGACACTTCTGGCTGACATCAAAGACTGAAACAAAACTAATTTTATGAACTTTAATCATACTTTAACTTAAGAACGGGGTCCATTCCCATCATAGTATTAGAAACCCAAAAGATTTGGAGAAATTAAAAAAATTTCTTTAGCAATGAAAAGTGTACTAACTGGTTCTCTGAGAGCAGTTGGTGCATGGAACAGACTACCAGATTACATTAAAGCAAGCACTAGTCTAGATATTTTTAAGAACAGCATGGACACTTAAGGGAGCAATTTTTTGGTACAGTGACAAGTCAGAAGGGCAGTAATACCACTGCTTGAAATGTTTGCATGTATATATGTATGAAGAGGGGGGAAAGCAAGGTAAAGATGGGGAGAATTATCCCTGGTATACAACAGTACCATTTGCAGAATCTATAATTCTAGATGGTGTAACTCAACTTTCTTTAAAGTCGTATTTCACCCGGGGTGTAAAATCTTTCCTGGAGTGAGAGGAAGCTGTACAGTTAATTAAGAAATGGGTAAGCACAATGCAGGCACAACACCAAGGAATGGACCAGAACAGAGAAGTGGATGGAAATTTATCAGAGAAAAATAAAAGGTGGCTGGATCCATTTCTTCTTTTCCAAAGAAGGGTCACACAGAGGGAAAAGGTCTATAAACACAACAGGCTTGACATATACTAAAGGTGGGAGTGTTTTCTAAACTGACACTTGGATTCTATTTTTGGGCATATTCTCTCTCAGTATTAGTACTGTGCTTCTGGATATATTTTCCCCTAATGGTGACTAGACATAACTGCAAGGTTTCCAAAACTGTGCAGAAAATTGATTATGAGATGAGAAGGGTAAAGAGATAATCCATTAGAGGAGCAGAGAGACACATTACTGATTTGTGTGCTCTCTAACAAGACTCCAAGAGATTGGGGAGGACTGTTTTGATTTAAAAATAAGTGTGTATTAATCTATTGTGTGTGTGTGTTTATGTGAAGATGTGCTACTGAATACAAGAAGCTGAGGAGATGTTAAGGCAGAAAAAAAAGAAACAAAAAAAAAAAAGAAAAAAAAAAAAAAAAAATATTTTGGAGCTCTGTGTGTCAGCTGCTCAAAAATCTACAGAAGCTCTGGAGCAAAAGCAGTTGATGTTGCCAGAGATCTGGTGCAATGAACTTTAGGTGGTTTGGGTAATGACAATCCTTTATTCTTATAGACAAAAGAAATGCAATCAGTGAGCCCTGTAGCTGAAGTTACTTTAGATACTACTTTGCTCAATTTAGCTTTGGAAGAAGAAAAACAATTGGTTTGACTTTCTGAAACCATTAGTTTTGTGAATGAAGAATCTAAATTGTCTATGAACATCCAACAGGTGTAGCACGTATTCTCCCTTGTTGGAAAAATTTGGAAAGAAAACTAGTAGATTGATGGACTGGTTGATAGTTGCCTCTGATGCCACCCTGGGTAGGAAAGAAGGGTTATTCTGAAGGGATACCCTGTCTTTATGAAAAACAGATACAGTTGCGGGGAAGAAAGTGCCTGGAGTTCTGATACTCATCTAGCCAATATAATAGTGACCAGGAAAAGAGTTTTGCACAATAAGAATTTTAAGTCTACCTTGGCTGAAGGCTCAAAGGGAGGTTGGGTCAAAGCTTGAAGGGGTACTTTTAAATCCCACAGAGCAGTGGGGTTCTTAATAAGAGGTCAAAGTAAGAAGGGACCTTCAATCTCACAGAGGTCAAAGAAGACTTTTCTTGCCTAAATGAAAATTACAAATGGCAGCAAGTTGGACCTTTATTGTTGAGTAATTAACTCCACTATTGAAAATGGAAGCAAGGAGGTCAAGAACTGCTGGGACAGGTGCTGAAAAAGGGTATAATTGTCTCTGGAGGGCTCATATAGAATTTCCTCTTCTAAATCTTTCTGGTAGAAACTTTTTGAGATGATGTGAGGATGTGATGAAGTGGTTAAAGTCTGGAGTGTCTAGCCATCACTGGAATTTAAGAAACCATGTGGTCAATTTGAGGGGGGTGAATGTCCGGGTGAGGTATCCCAGATGGGTGAGAAAGAACATCCTGAGAAGGCTCCAATACCCAGAGAGAGTGAACTAGGAGAGGCCACAAGAAGGGAAACACTTGCTGAGGCCAGATGGATGCAATGAGGATTACATTGCTTTTTCATGGAAATGCTTTCTAAAGAAACTTGGGAATGAGAGGGGTAGGGAGAAAAGGCATACAAGAGACCGGGGCCAATCATGAATCACAGTTTCTCTGGGTAAAGTACTTGCTAAACTTGGAACTGAGGGAGAAGAAAAGAGGTTGAGGCACTGTTGGCCCCATCTGCGAAATACTGTTTCTGCCACAAACATGAGGAAGTAAAATGTACCTGCTCAGTTTGTCTGCTAGCATGCTGGACTTCCCCGGAATATGTGCTGCCAATAGAAAGTGGCTCTCATTGCCTCTCAACATAGGGGGTAGGACAGGGTTCCTCTCATCTGTTGATGTACCAGACTACCAAAATGCTATCAGTCTGAATAGTTACCATCCCTAGAGGAGGAACATATTGAAATGCCAATAGGACTGCTCTCATTTCTAGAATACTTATTAAAGATTCACTTCTGAGACCATGTGCCGTGGACCATCCTTCCCAAGTAATGCCCCCCAGTTGGAAGGAAGACATTGTCACTGTAGTCTTGGACGTAGGAAGAACAAAAGGGTGGCCCAGAGAAAACTTCTGTGTGAATCCACCAAAGTTGTTCACAAATATTTGTAATTCAAATAGGTGCAATCACAGGGTGACGGCTTACTGAACCTTGTACTGAAGCGTCCATTGTACTACCCTCATGTAAAATCTCGTCAAAGGTACCAAAACTATTGAGGATGCCACTGATCTGAGAAGTTGTATTACCAGCCTGGCTGGAGGAGAAGGAAGAGACAGAATGTGTAATACTTCATTCTGCAGGTTGCTTAACCTTGTCTGTGGTAAGCCTGCAATCTGTGTCACTGAATCCAGACAAGTACTAATGGATTCTAGGGCTTGAATACAGGAGAGATGAAACTTGGGATAATTTACTGTGATGCCCAGATGAAGACACAGATGGAGAAAGTAATCCTTAGCCTGAAACAGTAGAGGTTTGGTGGAAGCAGAAAGGAGCTAGTCATCTAGGTAAGGAAACACCAAGAATCCCTGCGTGAAGTAAGCTGTGATCACTATCATGCACTCTGTAAACACTCTGGGGCTATGGCGAGACCAAAGAGCAGGGCTCTGAACTGATAGTGACTGGCTCCTCGACAGAAGTGTAGGTATCTCCTGGACTGCCTGTGCATTTTCATATGATAGTACACACCCTGGAGATCTACAGAGCACATCCCATGATTCTTCCAGGACAGTGGCAGAATGGACTGAACCATAACCATAAGGAACTTCAAATGTTTGACAAATTGATTTAGACTGCTTAAGTCCAAAATTGGTCTTAGGTTCCCTGTCTTCTTTGCACTAAAAATAATCTCAAATAGGTTCAGGATCCTTGCTGGTCGGGGGGGGGGACTGCTTTGATGACTTTTTTTCTAGCAGTTTTTCTATTTCTATGACTGCTGCTTTGCTCTGACTGGGAGGAACGTTGGGAACGCTTCTGGTCCATTTGGGAGGTAGAATGAAAGATGGTATGAAATAATCATTGGATATTATTCTGGGCATCCAGGTATCTTTGGTAATGGCTGTCCAGGCTTCTGGCTACAGAGAAAAGCACTCCCCCAATGGTCTCCAGAATGCAGTAATCTGGCAATAATCTGGCAACCATACATGGGCACTGAAAGTGCTTCTCAGAAAAAGGAACTCTGAAGCACTGATGTTGCAGGCCGCCTCTGCCACGGGGTGACATCTTCCATTAAAGTTCCCTCCTCTGACGCAGGGGGATCTGTCTCTGCAGGAGTCCTGGGAAGACCCTTGCATCTTGTGGAACCATATCTTTCTACCTCCTCTCTTGTGGAACCATATCTTTCTACCTCCTCTCTGGTTCCAAGAAAAAGTTCTTTGAGGGTAGAAAAACAGGTCTATATTAGTTCACCAAAAGTTTTTGCAGCAAACACCTAATCATTGATCCGTATTCAGAGAAAATTGCTTCCGTGAGTCGCTGAATTTACCAAGGGCAGGGAAATACTTGCCCCAGAGCACAACAGACCAACATCTGACTAAATCGAACCCACCCAAGTGGGGGGCTTCATCCCCCACACCCCCTAACTATATATACCAAATCCAATCACACTACAGTGGAGAAAATGGCAAAGTTGTGTAGTTGGCCAACTACTTCTTTTCCCTTGGTAATTCAGTGAATCACGGAAGTGACTTTTACTTAATACAGGTCGATGATTACGGTTTCACTGAAAAAACTTTCATCTAACTAATACAGACCCTAGAAAAACATATCCCTATGGCAGATAATGTCCTTCCATCCTGTTCACTTCTGGAGAGAGTTTCTCTCACCTTAGGACCAAACAAGGGGATCCATCAAAGGGAGCTTTGCTTAGTCCTTCAAGGTGTTATTTATCAAAGTCATAAAGGTGCATCCATGTGTGCCTTCTTTCAGCAATTTCTGTACCTGCGGCACTCAAAGCTCCATCTGAGGCATGAGAAATCAGCCTTGAGGGGACATTCAATAAGGACTGTAGGGTGGTCAGTTTCAAAGAAACTGTCTTCTTGTCCTCTGCAGACGTGGACCCTGAGAGGGTATTGGAAAACAACTCCATCACTTTCCTCTGAAATCTCATAATGTGTGCCAAGCAGTGCAGCAAACTGATGGAGAGGGTCACTGAACACACTTCTCAAATCTGTCCAGCTCCCTGGACTCTCTGCTTAGGGGATGGACAGAAGAACTCTGTTCACAGAGTTCTTTCTTGGGAGGCCATTACTACCACCACAGCATCCATTGAAGGATCCTTGCTCCAATGGGCCCTCTCTTTTGGCACAACAAGGCACATAACTGGCTTCTTGGGGATAGGCTCCATGGCATCTGGATCCTTCCAAGTCCAGCGGAAAATGAGGTCTACCATCTCATCCATCTGGGATGGCTACCCAGCATGTAGTTGAGCTGGCTCTGAACACCTCGAGAAATACTGACACCTCTTGGAAGGGGGGTGGGTCAGAAGATCAATGACCTTTCTTTCTTAAAAGTTCAAGGATTTAACCGAAAGAGACATCATCAAGGGGTGATCTGGGGGACCCTTCCCATTCATCAAAGTCAGTGTCTTTGATTAAAGTCTCTTGTGGGGAGTCTAAGTACCTCCTTTTACACAAACACTTCCGGGGAGGCTCTCCAATGCGGAATTCTGGGTAGGACACGGAAGTGCCAGTAGAGTCCTAAATGGGGATTGTCTCTAGGCTTCACTGGACTGGCTGTCCTGATGGGACAAGATGAAGAGACCCAAGAACCAAAGCAGGCAGGTGAGTAGGGGAGGGCGGACCCAAGGGGGGGCAAGGATGTTTTGTCCAAAGAGGTGGAAATCCCTGTCTCTATTATCTCAAAGGCACAGGCCATGGGGGAATCAAGTCCAGACCTTGCAGGAGCTGAAGCCATTTGCACAGACTAGAATTCAATTTCTCCAGGATCCTGCCTCAATGCACAGGTGAGAGGCTGTCTAGTACCAAGGCTTCGAGAGGTAAGAGTGGCTATGAAAACATCTGCATTGAACCCAAACCCCCAGATACAGCACCGATGCTAATGCTCCAAGACTCTTTCAGCTCCAACAGAGTCAGGGACATCTGAATCAGAGAAAGTGCCAAAGTTAAAGGCCAGGCCATCGATCTGACACAGACAAGTTCAGAATTCCTGGGTCTGTAAGCTCTGAAACCAATGGATGGATTAGAGTAGGAGTTAAAAACTGAGTTTAACCTGGAGGATAGATCACAGATCCAATGAATCTGGGTTCTGACAAACTCTCTCATTATCCTAATCCCACCTGCTTCTCTTAGGCTCCTAGCAACCTAAGAGATGAAGAGGTCGAGGGTGGTTGGGATTCCCTTCAGACAGTCATGTGCAAGAATAGTGAGTAACAGGCTCCGAAGAGAATTTTGATCTTACATGTGGGTACTTTGACATAGCTCGATTCAGATCTGAAGGGATAGTGGGATCCAATGGTTTTGTTGGGGTTGGATCTGAAGTAGTAATTGGATTTGATGGTCTTTGAGATTTTCTTAGGCAGAGCCAAGCCAAAAAGAGGAGGAGGAGGAGGAGAAGAGCAACTCAAGGAACACTTCCTCAGATCTTTATACTCTTGTCACCTGCATCTCCCTTTGTAGACTTCGAAGATTTCATGGAAAAGAAGGGAGCTCCAGATGAATAAGAAGTGGTGGGAAGTAATTCTTTCACGATCTGTTTATTTTTATGCTCTGCTAGAGCCCCATGATTAAATCCAGCACAAATACTGCAATCAGTAGTAAGATGAGCTGCCTCAAGGCAGAACGCTCAGAATGAGCATCTGAGTTAGGGGTCTTGTGCCCATATGAAGAGCACTTTCTGCAACCAGATGGTTTATCAGACATCCTAGAAACATACCACAACAAGAAAACCAGTGTAACAAGAAACAGATATGAGCTAGGATAAAATGCCAAGAATCGTAACACTAATACCACTGAGGTATACAGCAGGAAAAAGAAGTACCATCAATGGTAGGTGGTAGTAAGAAAGGCAAAGGACACAAGGCCTAGTGACTAGAAGTGTAGGAAATAAGAAACCTAAAAAGAATTTTTAAATCTTTTTTTTTTTTGTTTTATAATAAAGAAAGGGAGGAGTAAAGACGAGAAAAAGTTACCAAGATAACAATAAAATGATTTATCTATCCCACAAGCTATTCAAGCTACTGGTGACCATGTGCTGAAGTGGCAAACAAGATCTGAGGTAATTTAGGAGAAGAGAGGATTGTGGGTAAGGGGAGGAGCTCTAGCTATGTAGCCCAAGTCTAACAAAGTGCACAAAGTCAGATCTGAGGTTGGACCAGAGACCCATTTGTTAGGAACAGATGCAAAAGACTTCATATGATATGATTAAAAAGTACATCTTTACTGTAGATGTGGAGGAGGAGCTACAAACATAAATGTCTCACATTGCTCTGGATGACCGTAATTCTGCATGAGCTGGAACAGCTTGCCAATTTAAAGCTCACACTGCTAGCCTAGGGAACAAGCAAATGGAAAGACAGAAATTGTGTTGGAATGGCCATATACTATCAACATTCTTAACCTTATTTTTAACCACTGCCATATACTGTTGATGCACTTATTTGTAACCTGCATTACTGATTTTTCTGTTTATGTACATATGTATTTTGTAATTGTTTTGCAAATGCATTCAATAACTTGACTTTTTTGTTACCTCTGCTATACAACAAACTTTTCTTCCGGGGCCTCTGCTGAAAATTAGCTTTTAGCACAGTTGGATTATTCCTGGTCAATAAATGGAAATAAATACACAGGGAAGGTAGTACTCATGCCTTGCAGTAAGGATCCCTCTTCCTTTTCACAAAGTAACAAGTTATGAAATGTAGGCAGTTGACGTCAGGTCAGTCAATCAATTGATGAACAAATAAATAAATAAAATGGCTGTATATTGCCAATACTCCAAATATTATTCACTGAATGTTACTTTTTTTTCCTAATAATTGAAGAAAGCCAGGGGCCAATGTAGGTGTTGGAAGTACAAGCATCTAATAATCAGACAGTGGAAGAGATAAACACTCTGAAAGAGTGAAACAAGGCTTTAAAATGAGGACTGAACTTTATTTCAATGGGCAGGCTACTAAAATTGTAGGAATTTCAGAGAGAAGGGAAAGGGTAACTCACCATCAGAGCAAAGGAGGATTCCTGAGACAGACAGGTGCTCCAGCACATGTCTGGGTTTTGATGTAGGGCTGTGGTGAAATTACAATTTTAAGTAAAAGTCTGGGAAAGTCCCAGTGTGACATTCTCACTATCTGTCTCTTAACAGGCTACCAAAGGTGATGATGCTAACAAACCAGAAGCATGGACTGGGGAGCAGATGAAGTTGCTCCTTTCTAGGGTCAGCATTCTCAGGATTTTAATGGCTTGACAGACTTAATAAGGCCGTTTACTCTATGCCTGCTAAATTAATCATCTTCCTTGGTTTCTCCATTTTGCAGAGACAAAGCTTTGCTCTGGGTGAATTCATTATGTTTTTCAATACAAGCATAGATTGCTTTTCAGTTGGGGAATGATATACGTTTCTCGGCTCAGCATGAACCCCTTAAGGCCTTAAGATGGAGGGCTCTATGGAGAAATATTTTTTCATTAAATGATTTAAGAAGCTTGTAAAATGTGAGCTGCTGATCCTCACTCAATCAACAAAGACACTGCAGGAGGACGTTTTTGGTAATAAACTGTCTCTTGCAAGCATACTTGACTAATGCCTTTTTCCAGGAATGTCATGGGCCAAAGAGAAGAAAAAATTACAAAATTCAAACACCAAATACAAACAAGTAATACAGTACAGTATATGAATATAACTATAAAAATAAACAAACTGGATTACTCATAATACGAAAGAAGAAAACGGAAATGAAGATACCAACGACAAGCGAAGGACCACCAAGCTGGAATGCTGAATACTTTATTTAAACACTGATGTTACGATTTAAAATAACAACTCAATTATACAACTAGTAATCCACAAGTAAGCGCTTTCATTTAACATATATTAAACTTCATCAGACAATGCATCTCATAACCTCACTTCCTTTTATACTCCAGGTTCATTCATTAAAGATAATTAACATCACATGACTCTCCATAATTGCAGTTTAGCATGCCTCTACTCACGCATAAAAACATCTAAATAAATGACTAAAGTTAATACATGCTTAACCCTCCGCTTATACCAAGTTAAAAAATTAAAAAGTTAATGAAAAATGCATATGCTATAACAAAAGTGATGAACATGATTAAAAAAAAAAATATATATATATATATATATATATATATATATATATATATATATATATATATATAAAATGTATAACAGCAAAAAGAACATAGAAATGTAATGAATTATGTGCATTCACCTATAAAAATGTTAAAAACTATATGTATATATAGTGAATACTAACTTAATATATTAAGATTTAGTTATTTCATTGTCCACTATAAATCATCTCATTCGAGGGTATATGGATAGATACACTGATACGTGTGTTGTGTATAAATACATATTCGGACATAAAGACCAACCAATAAATTAATATGTTGAACTTATGAAAAACTTTCATGATCCATCAGCATCCAAATGAACTTGTATACTTGCTTAAAATACTAAACTAAATATAGTATTAAAAATAGTGTGGTTATATACTTTACTTATAATTATATAGTTATAAAATAAATAAATAAATAGATAAATTAATGAACATGTATATATACTAACTTTATTGTATTATGTTATAAATACTACTCTCTGTGTTGACCTATTAAAAGATTTTATATAAATTTAATTTTAAAAGATATACTACATCTCATTCTACTATTTTATTTCTATTTAATGCCTTTAATTTCAAAATGGGAGCTATTGAACTACGTTCATTGATACCAGGCCATGTATCAGCTTGTGTTCTAATCTGCCATTGCAGTTCCTTATATTCTAAAAAATAAGCCCCAATGTCTTTTTTCTTCAATTTCTACATGATCTATTGCTGTAAAAGAAAACTGATTATCTCTATATTCATTAATATGTTTTGCTAGCGCGTTATTACATTTATTTTTCTTTATGGCATATTCATGCTCATATATTCTTTGGGCTAGATAACTCTCTGTTTTCCCTATGTAGAAAATGGGGCAGGAATTGCAAGTGGCTAGATATACCACTGCCTTAGATTTGCAATTATATTTATGTATTGTTATGTATTAACATTAGTCATTTATTTAGATGTTTTTATGCTTGAGTAGAGGCATGCTAAACTACAATTACGGAGAGTCATGTAATGAATGAACCTGGAGTATAAAAGGAAGTGAGGTTATGAGATACATTGTCTGATGAAGTTTAATATATGTTAAATGAAAACGCTTACTTGTGGATTACTAGTGGTATAATTGATTTGTTATTTTAAATCGTAACATCAGTGTTTAAATAAAGTATTCAGCATTCAAACTGGATTACTCACCAATCTCAGATGCTGCCAGGAAAAAAAAGCACAGATGCACTTGTGTAAAAGGATTCATGATGATTCATGAAAAGAAATTTCAGTGATAGACAATTCTATGAGTACATATTGCTGAAAATCACTTTTAATCAGAACAAAAGCTTCTTCTGCAGGGGGAAAGCCCCTTGCCTCCACCTGGGGGGGTGGGGTGGGAGTCCCATACCTCTCCCAGTCTTTATATATATTCATTCCATTCCAAGGGAAGGGGTCAGGTGCCATCACTGGGCCATTATTCATGTGATGTACCCATATCCCCCCCCTGCCAGCCAAACCACTCTCTGCAGCGGCTAAGATTCATGCTATCAATGCTTCCTTGGGAAATGTATGCATTGCATCTAAACCCGCCCATCTCCATGCCTTACAGTGTAGTGTAATGCTGTACTCCTCACTCTCCTGTATGGCTTAGCACTGCAATGGGCTGGGACTGTCTCCCTCCTGCCAGGATGGGCAATCTGGTATGAGCTGTTCACTCCCAGCCTCTAAAGGTATTGTCTCCAGATCCAGAGATGTAATTCATCCACTGTACTTGGCACTTATAAGGCCAATCATTAAGTTTAATGCCTCTTTTGGTATGAACCACTCCCAACACTTTTCACAAATAACATAGAACACAATGCTTTCTCACATAAAAAGGCCTGAATTGTAAGAACTATGTAGAATATCTCAAAATCTTGTCCCTCCTCTCAGTATCACACAAGCTACTGACAGACGACTGCCACCTTGTATGTAGAGCTTCAAATAAACACTATTCTGTCACATCTATCAAACATGCACAAGTTCAGTGGTATTATCAAGACCAGTTCAGGGGATAGCAATCTCTTTTGCAAAATAAATAGAACATGCTGGAAGGACAAGTTTGTATCACAGAAAATACCTGCTTTTATGGAATGCAGATGGCGGCATAATGGTTAACATATTTACCTTGCAGACGCAAGGTATGCGGTTTGATAATCCCCTTTGAAGGGACCTTCAAAGGCAGTTAGCCTAATACTTACTTATTCAGTCCTCAAAAAGCAAAGTACTTCTCTTTCTCTATTCAAACATAATTTGGATAACTGGATGGGCAAATTCATCCATTGTTTAGCATCCCTGTTCCACAATGATAAGGGAAACATGTAAAATGTCACAACAAATCCTTGTTTGGCCCACCTCTGTATAACTAAGTGTAAAATATAAGGGCTATTAATTACCATGAGAATGCAAAGCTAGGCTTCTTAAGGTCCTCACCGATTAATATACTAAATACCTATGAACCATCCCCTGCCTAGTTCTTCCAGCTTACCATACCACTAAATGGACAATGGTCGTCCAAAGCATGATCACAGCTTTATCCATCTAGGCCACAGAGCCAGGCCAATTGCACCCACTTTTTGATAAAGCTAAACTAACTCACAGTGGAAGTCAGAGACAGCTGGCCGAAGTGCTCTGCACTAGTGTAATTATGCATACTAAATTATGGATAGAGCTACGTTTTTAACTACTACTAAAACACAGCAAAAATGTTCTCAGTATGCATCTCCGGCATCACTGCAACCTCCTGGACAGAAACTGCAAACAGCTGCAACACTTTGCTCTCTCTTTCTCAAAATGATAAAGTCAAACCTAGAAGACACAATATTACAGGAGAAGGCAAACTATGTAGCATCTGCAGTGAGCTAACTGGCGATGCTGCAGAAATTCAGAAACTCTACTCACCAACCCCCTAGCAGGCCACCCAGATGAAATACTGAAGAGTCCCTTGCCTATCTGAAGGGGCTAAGAGGCAGAAGCCCATTAAATTTATACAAGGGGAGATGATGAAGTTGCTGAAGGATATCTTAACCCCAGCTATGGAGCAGAATCACAAAATACTATAAAGAAATATAGATCTAGTAACTTATCAGGGCACTTTATCTTTTAGCTACATGATAACAAGGATATAGAAAACAACATTTTATAAAAAAAGACTGTGGTGGGGGCCAGCACTCGTGATGCTAAGCACCATGATGTGTGAAGCACAAGACTGCAGCAGCACACTTTTCCAGAAGGAAATCTCATTCCTGCTATACAGAAGCTCTGACCATGGAAGCTCATTACATATCCTGCTAAAGGAGCTTAGCAGAATAAGGCAAAACTGCATCTCATTTGTTACTTGTAGCATGAGTATGTATTTGATTTATGAACTGATACCTTAAGGCTGCTCATGGTAGGTTTGTCGCCTCATAGCAAGAGGCTTTCATGTTTGATTTTCAGCTGGGGTACCTCTGGCTGAAGTCTACATGTCTTTCCTGTGTTCACACGAGTCTCGCCATAGATGTGAGTGTTCATGCAAGTGTGTGGCGCATGGAAGAAGAGCCAGTGCAGGGCTAGCCACCCAGCAGTGTGAACCTTGGCTTTAGATTGTCACTGTTGAAATGGCACCCCAACTTCAGGAGCAAAAATTGGAAAAGGGGTTGTGGATGGATGGACCTTAAGGCTACACATGTTCCTTTTGGGGGGGGGGTCTCCACTGCCCATCAATTTTCATTTCTCTGAGTGATAAACTGTCTCACATTTTCACAGAGGGTGAGAGCTATCTTCAGCTCATTCATTCCTTGACAGTAGACACGGGATTACAGAGGCTATCATTTGGGTAGACAAAAGGGTTTTTCCATGTACTACCGCCCTAACTACCCTGTGCATACTCAGTAAGTGTTCTCCAGGGAGGAAGTTCAATGGGCATAATTGTTGGACTTCTACTCACTTTTGCAAGTGATGTAAACCTGAAGAAGACTCTGCCAAAATTTATGAGTACGTTGTACACACTTTCAGGTTTTCAACAGGGAAATCAACAGTCTCTGTGTGTCCCAGACACTTCCACCCTCTCTCAAGAGGTGAATGGGCAGAGCCATTCCACTTCTTCCACTGCCAACTCCACAAGGTCCCTGAGCCACAAGTCATACTGAACCTGCCCAGTACACAGTCAGGGCCTCCTCCCGCCATGTCAAAAAGCTAGCAGATATCCAGCTGCTTTACAGGTTCACAGGGTAGTATATGCAGAATAATATTCCAGAAAACTAGAAAGCAAGAACCAAATGAAATATTTTATACTTTCAAAACAGAGTTTTTATATATTCTGTATCACATACCCCATATTCCTTTGCACCTGTAATATGTAATTTTTGTGCAACAAGCAACTTTCTGTGCACCCTGGACTTCTCAAAGGTACAAGACAGAAGGCTGATAATGAGAAAAGACACAAAAAGCTAATTAAAATACATAATTCTACTATATATTTCAGACTCATTCACAGTAATATACTTTAATTTCTGGGCCACAATGCTAGATCTGAACATTTCTATACATTTCTCCACCCAAACAACACAAAAATGAAAATTTCTGTAAGTGAAGCCACCAGATACTCACCACAAACATAAAGAAAGTGTAGAAGATCAAAGCCATAGCACTGAAGGACTGAATAGAAGACATGATGTTCCTCTGGAGACTCAGTGGCAGAACAATACACAGGGAGATGAAAATCAACAGAAGAACACGGAATCCTTCAGTCACCTTTGTAGAAGATATGAAAAAGTCAACAGATTACAAAAAAAGTGCTAATGTAGATTATTTCCCTTAGTATTACTCAATTAAGCATTGTGTTTATATTTGTACTACATCCTGAACTGCCATTTGACAAAAATGGTTGACTAATGAAGGTACACTTACCTATAGCACTCCACAAAGAAAACCCCAGGAAATGGGGAAATGCAGAGGGTTAAGGCACGTAAAAAGGTTTAGCCAGCAAATGATATATAAACAAAATGTATTGCAATCTATTCTCCTTCTGTTCTTGCAAGCAGAATTGAACTAACCTCAAAGTTCACTCTGGACTGCCTCCTGAACCGTTTTCCCTTGTACCACAGATTCCTGCCCCTCATGTCACCTTGATGAGAGTGGGACCTAGCATTTCCAAGTAGGAAATACAGTTTGCCACCTCATCTTGGGAAACCCACAATAAAAAGTGAGATTTGGCAGCCATGGAAACAGTCAAATGACATTCAATGAAATTTATGCCAGGACTTTCCCCCTGTACTATTAATGGAGAGACACAGCTCATAAATGCTTTATCTCATGCATGGATCCCCTCAAATTATCTACTGTGTGATTACAGTTATTCTCATTAGGGATAACATACAATTATCGACCATGGGATGGGCAAGGCCAAGCTAATATCAAACGTAATACATTAACTTGAGCACCAAAAGGGAAATTTGCTAGGCTTAAAATGACCCACAAGGGCAGCTAGCTTAGTACTTACCCAGAAACCTATGAACAAAGGAGGCCAGGTACTTTATTTTAACAACCTTAACCTAGTCAAATGTGTAGGGACAGTCAAGGCATATATTATTGCAACCCACTGACCAGATGTTAAGGCAAGGTCATGACATAGCATATGGTATTCTCATGTAGTCCAGTATGACCTATGCCAGAATGGATATTTAAGTCAGGGAATACCACAAAATTTATTCTTCACTTCTTTTGACCAACTGTCCAATGCTCAGATCACTGGAGGTGCTGGAGGAGGATGCTCTTCTTACTGCCAATAGGCCACAAACTACATTAAAAGTATGAAGAAATATTGCACCTAATTAAATCTGTTAGTTTATCAAACTATTCCCTACCCACTTGTCACATACTTATCATAATTACATCCATGTTGTTTTCTTCCATCCATCTAACCCTGTGGGTTATCAGATCTGAGGATGGGTGATCAGAATCTTCAGCTCCAAAGCTCCATCTCCTCTCCTATAATGTACTGCATGGTTAAACCTTCTCAGACCGAGTTTGCCCTACCTGACCTACATTAAGAAAGTCTCACCCACAATAACAGGAAATTAGACTGTGAAGGTACTAAAATTAGACTTCCCAATGGTCTATTAGATCCTCCAAGAGCTACAGACTCTACTAATGACAATTTGGAAGGGGAATGGATGGAAGGGATGGCTGAGATGGATGGAAGGCAACATGGATCTAGTGTTATAGTAAACATATAACTTTTGTATCTGATTTTGTCTTTTCCATCCACCTCATCTTGTAGGATTAAGTCTTCAGCCAGACTACTGGGTGACATTAGGATAAAACATGCTGCAAAATGGTACTGCCAAAGGATGCCCTGGACCTTGACTGAATATCCAATTTATAATGAGCAATAAATGTATGAATGGAAGATCAAAAGTCCATGGCGCACATATAACCCAGGGTAGCACAACCATAAAAGCTGTTGAGGTGGTAAATGTCCTGGAGGAATGAACTTTTAATGGACAATGGCACACCTTTCAAAGAATAAACAAAGGATATGCAACAGGAAAGCCATCTGGACAAAGTAACTTTAGAAAATGGTTTACCCAACTTAGCCTTAGAAAAAGACAAGAAGAGCTGGTCTGATATCCTAAAGTGTATGGTCCTATCCAGATAAAATCTTTGATGATAAACATCCAAACAATGAAGCACTTATTCTACTCTGTTTCTAAAGTTTGGGAAGAAAACTGGTAACTGAATCGGTTGGTTCAGACTGGATTCGGACACCACTTCAGGCAAGAATGAAGGATTGACTTTGTGAAAAATAAGGTAAGAAGGGTTATGTGATAACACTTGGAGCTCAGAAACTCTTCTACCAGAAGTAATGGCAATCTAAAACAGAGTCTTGTAAGAGAGAAACTTAAAATCTATTGTAGTCACTGCCTCAAAACGAGACTGTCAAAGTTTGAAGAATGATGGACAAATCCCAAGGAGGAATAGGATCTTTTACAGAAGGTCTAAGTAGGAAGGCCTCTTTCAAAAAGTTTCAAAAAGGCCTTAGTCTGCAATGAGCATATGTCCTTGACCCACATGAAAACTGGAAATGGCTGTCAAATGAAACCTAAAGTGGAGTAACTGAGCCCAGAGTGAAAAAGACCCCCAAGAAAATTCAGATTGTCTCTAAAGGTGCTGAGAATACATCTTGGCCCTTAGAAGAGGCCCACATACAGTCGGGATTCAAAGAGATAACCAGAGGTGCAGCAGGCCTGGGGGCCTTCAGATCCAGCTGCCCCTCTACAGGTGACACTGAAGCAGTCTTTCTGTCTTTATCTTTGTTTAGCATTTTTTTTCTTCCTCCTTCCTGTCTTTATCCTTATGTTGTATTTTTCTTTCTTTTTCTAAACAGGATGCTTACGAGGAGAAGGGGACACAGACGCAAGGACAGGCCCAACAGAAGATAGAGGGAGCATTCCATTTAAAACTAACTTAGCTTAGTGGTCAGTCAGAGCTCTGGCTTTAATGGTTGCACAAGCTTTGCTATCTGTGTTTAAATGGGCAACATCAAGGCAATAAACATACTTGTCATGCGTGTCCCGGGGGCATCTTATACCCACACTCCAGGCACTTTTTAAAATTCAAGGTCTTATCCATCATGAACATCACAAGTACACAGAAAAGTCAAGGAGCACTAAATCACCGAGGAGAAAATTCCTGCAACTATACTAATTATAAACTAGCAAAAATATCAATACAGTCTTAATTTTTCCTGGTTTTTTTTGAAAATGTCAGAAAACAGAAAAGGATACCTGTTAGAAAAATATGTATTAACATATGTGTGCAATGCTTATTTTAAATAAGGGAAGATTAACACGTTTTTATTCTATATGCAGCATTAGTTCTATTTGAAACTCAAAATATGCTTTTCTGAAATTGTGCTTTCTGACACTGCAAGATGCAATCTGACCTACTTTGCAAGCACAGCAAAATACATGTTTATGCCTTGGAAAGCAGGTGATTTTCTGCTAGGTCAGGAAATTAAATAGAGAATAATAATAATTTCTGTAGATCCATTCATTATGAACAATAAGCTCTGTTCATGCTAATGAAAATGTGCACAAGCTGCAAGATAGTTAGATACTATAAACAAAGAACTGCTTCAGAAATCTGTACTTGCATTGTGCTTGAATTAGCCATAGTACCTAGACTTGTAACATCACATAGCAAGAAAGTTATAATTGACCGGTGGTCATCAAGGCCATCCTGTTTACTAAAAAAATCTTTTTTAAACTTTGAAGAGTCAGCTAGAAATGTGAGAAACATCTGTAAAGTAACAGAATTGTGAACTGGTGATCTGCTATGTCAGTCGTAGTGGGCAATGTCTTGAAAAAAAGGTATAATAACTGTGACACTTCCTGATTTAGTCAGACAAACTCTAACTCTCTCTCTTTATAAATTGAAGGACAGCTCTCTCTTTATAAATTGTTTAAACTATCACTTAACCCTCAAATCTGCTTACTTCTACACGGTGACATTCACCCAAACCCTGGTCCTAATCTCACCATCCCAAAATCTCCTATTTAGCCCCTATTTCCAACTCTAAAATGTCTAAAAGCCCTTACTCTACTCTTATAAGGTCAACTCAATATAAGAAGTAACAACATAAAATATTAGAACCATCATTTATTCATTAGACATCATTCCTTTGAGGTCTTATGCCTTAACCTGAAACATGGCTTAAACCTACAGAAAAGATAATGACATTGTCCCACCATAACAGGAATTAAAAAAACTTGGACCGTAAAAATAAAAGAGGAGGGAGGGAACTGAACATTACATCAGATCTGAGGCACACTCCTCCTAAAGAGATACAACCTCCTCCTCCTAGCTCCCAATTAATCAAAAAAAAATCTATATACATTATCTGCTCTTACATCCCTTATTATCTGCTTCATCATCCCAGAACAATATTAGTACTACTTATAAAATACCTAAACTGGCTTTCCAATATCCCTACACAAAAGAAACCATCGCAGGCGGTGATAATGCCTCCTGGAACAGCTGTACATCTCTCCACTCCACAACACACATAACCCTCTTTGGCTTCCACACCCCCACCATTACCTTCCCAACCAGGATCCACAAACAAAAACAAACTACCTTCCCCCCACCAGGATCCACAAAAACAGCCCATCTTCATCAAACCTTATTATTCTTCTGACAACATCAGGACAGGACCTAAAGACTACACTTCCACTAGCAATAAGACTTACATTCATAATCCAATAGCTTTTAGAAATTTCAAAATTCAAAAAAGCTTGCATTCAATCACCCCTTAAAATGCTCTTAACAAAAAAAACAATTCAAACCAAATAAAACTCACTGAAGAACAAAGCTTTGCAACACGAGCCTGTACTCAATGATCCAAAAAAAAACACCAGCCACCGCTACACTGAAAATCCAAAACAAAACCAGCCCCTGGCTGTCTAAGGACCTACGAAATGGACAAAAAAGGAAAAAAACAAGAAATAAATAAACTTTAGAGAAACCCAATAGATCATAGAAATCCTTATAAAAATTCAAAAATTGCATTAAAAAAAAAATAACAAAACAAAAAAAAAATCAACAAAAATTCCACAAAAGGTATCAAAAAAATCATCCAAATAAAAGTCCAGGAAGGTATCAACAAATTACCCCTCCCAGAGCCAAAAACCTACTACCCCTCAGACCCACTTAGAGCCTCCACCCACCCAGGCAAAACACCTTAACACCTATTTCCTGAAACTAACACAAACCATAACCACCACCTTACCACTAGCCAACACAACACAACCTCCTCACCAAATTACCCCAGCAAGCACTTAACCTTCAACCTGTACATGCATCTTTGATACACTCCTTTGCTGGTTCCTGCAAAAAACCACCCCAGCAATGTGGCCCCCTAACCCCAGCCCCTTCAACTGAACCATAAGCAGCTGGCTGCACTCTATAAATAATACAGAACCATCTCTGGATATCTGAAGTCCATCTCCTCTGGAAAATAAAATCTAGTATATCATTCCATCAACCCCCTCCTATAATTATGAACAGTCATTGCATTATCTAACTTCCCTTTCTCTCCCCTATCTCTCAACAAGATGGTGGACCAACATCATCTCGCATTCTACTACCACAATGCCACAAAAACAACCTTCTAGTTATTTACAGATATAAATAAGTCGCAGGAATAACAGTATCACAACACTTTCTATCCTTTACAGATAGCATTATAAACCAATCTAATTATACCCACTTACTATCTGCTCTTTTTTCATCCTTTTCAAAACTTTGACAAACTTAAAAAATGGTAACTAATAAATGGTTCCAAGGAATAACTTTCCCTTGATCAGCAACTAGTAAAATGGAAGCAAACCTCCCTCCTTGAAACAAGCTCCAAGAATCCTCTGGGGACTATCTTCTTCAGTCTCATCACCCTTCCCCCATGGATCCCTCTCAAAAACTACATTCCTTTCCTCCTTTCTATGGTTTTCATAAATGAAACATCTTCCTCATACAATAATGCATACAATATGCTGACGATTCAACTCTGGTATGTGCCTCATCATCCCCAACTGGCTCTGTGAACACAAAACAAAAACTCTCTTTACTTTAGTGAAAAACAATTCATTCTAATTACCCTCATCACTAAATAAAAAAAAGATACTCCCCAAGCCAAAATCACAAATGAAACAGAATCAATCTCTCAAATAAATCATGAAACTGGTCTGAAACAGCTCACGCCACCTCTACTCTCTGGATCATTAAATAATAACCTAGCCCTTTACTGACTCGGCACCTAACGATCCCTATTGGATCAAGAATTTCCAAAACCCTCTGGTACAGACCCCACCTTTCAGAATCAGCAAGATACCTCACCTATAAACCCACCTATCCTATTTCACTCTACTCTATGCCTCACCTATATACCAACCTATCCATCCTACAACTAATAAGCACAGCAACCACCTACAACAACATAGAACTCATTGCCTAACTGCACACCTTATTACAAACCACTGCCTTAACCTTACCACCTATTCATACCCATGGACATCACCCTATTCAATAAACAGCTACTTACTTCATTTATTCACAAGATTTTACATCAGCCTACAAAACCTAGTAAACTATTATATCTACAATTCTCACCAAATTCTTTAAAAACTACAAGAGGCCTAAAAAAGTAAACAAACAAGCAAGTTCACTCACAAAACAAAATTATTCACGCAATCACCACAACAATTCTCAAATCCAGATTACCAAACTTCCCTTCCACCAAAATTTTCACTTAACCCTACCAACCTTTTCAACTAAGTAACTCAGCCTGAATGAAAACCAAATTCCTGATTTTTTCTCCCCTTTCCTGATAAGTTGGCTCTTACTTCTTTGATCTTAATACTTCTTACTCTCTTTTTTTTTATCTCTTTTTTTTATTTTTTTACTCTCTTTTTTAATTTTGCTTACTTTTTTGTTTTTGTATTTTTTGCTTTTGAAAAATTAAAAATTACTGAAATTTTGTATTTTAAAAAACTTTTTTTGTTTTTGAACTTTTTCTTTGTCTTTATTTTTGCTGTTTCTGTGAAATACTTTGTTGTTTCTGTTTCTCCTATTGTCAACTTTTGTAATGGATATATATACTGAAAATGTAAAATAAAAATAAAATAAATAAATAATAAAATAACTGCATTTTTTGTCTCTTTGCGCAAGAATAAAGATACCTGAACTGAACCTTATGCTTTTGGTCTTTTGAAATATTTTTCTCTAACATTTTTTGGTCCTTTGGAGCCGGAAACCCTCGTTTAGCCTGGGATCAGATGGGCCAGGTGGCATGAAACTGCGCAGGGAAGATACCACATTGGATCTTCTTCATTGAAAGACCTCCAACTGAATTGTCGTGCAAAAGAGGCCAGCCACTTTTCTGATCTACGACTGAAGGCGGGTTCCGTTTGAACAGTGAGTGACCAATCGCTGAGGCTCAGGTAAGGTGAATCTACTTTTTTCTATTTTAGATCAGGGACTTGATTGTATTTGTTCTGTGAGAATTTTTACAATTCAGGGACAGAAATATTGCTATCTTGTCATAGATCAGGGAAACAGAATGAGTAGGCAGGTAGTCTGAAGGGACTGTAAACACTTGGTGGTACCACATTAAAAAACAAAAGGGTTACGTAACATTTAAAAGGTTAAGACAAAATGGGTAATACGTGCACAAAAACGAAAAGACCCCAAAGCCCACAGTTAACCGAAGACGCAAAATATATGCAATCACAGCGCGCCGACAACGTTAAATATTATACTAAATGGGTTAATAAATATGAATTTGATGGGAATCTAGAAAGATCCTCACTTATCAAACTTATCAGACAGTTAAAAACCGATTCTAAAGGTCGGGTTAAAAAACAGCGTAAATTAGGAGTTCCTCAAGCACACAGGTGGATTGAGGAAGCAAACCGAAGAGAGCAAAAAAATAAAAATTCAAAAGCAATGTTTTTAGACAAAGGATAATAACTTCGTTACAGCATCGGCCTCTCCGCCCACTCCGGTTTCGGTTCCCTTACCAGTTCCCTTACTGGAATATGAAGCAAAAGAACAAACTGACCCACCTCCACAATATCCAGTTGTTCCTATAAAACCACTGCTGTTTGGTTTGTTAGAGATCCTATCGAGACTAGGTCTTGAACACGTAATTTAAAAGGGGATATTGAATTATATCAAATGAATGGAAATTCACGGGCTATGAGTGAAGAAGAGATATGATATGCCCACTCATAGAAGTACGAAATCCTCAGGCAGGACTCAACTCTCTTAGTATACAGACCGTGAACACCGGAAGACATCCGGAAAGCCACAGAGGGAATTCCCCATCCAAAAGTTAATTTTAGAAAGTTCTTAGAAGACTTACAGGGCATGAGATTAAGTTATCACTTAAACGGAGAGGAAGTAGAAAAAGTAGTCAGACAAATAGTAGGTCCAGATTGGCACATGATCAGTGGCAACTGGAATCCCCGTGACGCTGCACTTAGGCCCCTCCCACATAGCAGAGCAGAACTAGACAACAGAGTGAAAGGTCTGACAGACCGAATTTCTGAGAAATGGAAGCCTAGGGCAGACTGGACTTGCATTAACCAATGCATCCAACAAGAAAGTGAAACTGTTGATAGATATTTTTCCAGATTATTGGAATGTTTTAACAATCACTGTGGAATGCAGGTGCCTGAAGATCAGACACAAGATTCCCCATATGAGCAGCAGTTAAAGAATGCATTTTTGAAAGGCAGTATTACACCCATAAGTAGTTTCATTACTAAACACATGGTAGACCATTGTACAAGCAGATTACAATCACTGCTTGAATATGCTAGACATGCCGAAAGGCATTTTAACAACAAAAAGAAAGCCCAAGTGTTTGCTGTGGAAGATGGAGAAGTTTATTTACTACAGTCCAGACAAAAGGGCAAAAAGAATGCCCAGGGAAACAAACAATCTGATCAGCGATCAGAAGACTTTGAAGGGAGAAAGAAAAGAGGTGAGTGCTTCAAATGCGGGAAAAAGGGACACATGGCAAGGGATTGCAGGAAAAATAAGAAGGCAACAGTGGAAGACAAAAACGATGAGGGTGAGGACTGACTATATGAAAGTCAGGAATCACTAGATAGGAATAATAGAGAAAAGACAAACGAGAATGTGATAGAAGGAGCAGAGAATGTGATAATAGAGGAAGTGCAGGAAACTACCGATAGTGAAGAAAATGAAATATTAGACCTAGCCTTATTGAGCTTAGAGCTCTATTTGGCTGACACAAAACCAGAAGTGACACTCCTGGTAGAAGGAAGGGAAGTCAAATTTTTGTGCGATTCAGGGGCATCACGAACCCTGGTACACCCCTCCAAACTACCAGAAAATTCAGAATCACATGACTTTATACTAGTAAAAGCAGCTAATGGGCAGCTGTATCGGGAGCCTCTCTCCCATAACATTACAATAACAGATCCTGTTTCAGGATTAACCCAGAAAAGCAAAATTGTTATTTCTGCAAAATGCCCAGTGAACCTTTTGGGCAAAGATCTTATGCAACTATTAGGCATAGCAGTAGTTCCAACCATGCAGGGTATGGAAGCACAGCGACAAACCAATACTTTTGCAGTGCAAACGGAAGGTGAGACATTTTACTGGTACAGCCCAGGACTTAGTTACGACTGGTCCTGGAGCAGTAACTGAAGAGTTAATGAATGTAGCTATCAGTAAGTTCCCCTCCCTTTGCAATGACATACAACACCTGTTGCACTGTACTCTGTATTATTGTAATACACCAGGATCTGACAAAGAATATGAACAAGAACTGTTTAAAAATCATGCAAACATATTAGTACTGTGTAATCTGTACTGGGACATGAAAGGGAACAGTGTAGTTAGCTGTTCATTACCCCAGGAGTTCTTTTCACTTTACAAATCAAATATAATACCGCATGTTAGTTTAACTAAAGAGGAAGGTTTAAAATGGATAGACCTAGGAGAAAAAGTTACAAAATGGGAAAAACAGACAGAATCAGAACTGTCAGAACAGGGAATACAAAGACAGAAACTGAACTGGATAACACAAACACATCCAGCTGTATACTTGCAGTCCAGCAAAGACAGCTGAGAAGCCCTCATTAGAAGAGGAAGAAAAAGCTTTGTTAGACATACCAGAAACTCTCTGGTCAACAGGAAAGTCAGACGTAGGACTAATTTGCACAGCAGGACCAGTTACTATCACGCCAAAGTCAGCATTTAGACCACAAAAGAGACAATACCCCTTGAGAAAAGATGTAGAGGCAGGTATTAAACCTATCATAGCAGCTTTGCTTAAGAAGGGAATACTGGTGGAATCTCCCGATTCACCATGTAACACACCCTTATTCCCAGTCAGAAAAGCAAACGGAGAATGGCGTATGGTCCAAGATTTACAAGCTGTAAATGACGCAGTAATACCAAGAGCACCTACAGTGCCAGATCCACATACCTTGTTGAATGATTTAATACCTCAACAGAAGTAATTTTCTGTGGTAGATATCAGCAATGCGTTCTTTTCGATACCGATACACCCTGACAGCCAGTATTGGTTTGCATTTACATTTCAGGGGAAGCGGTATACATATACGCGACTACCACAGGGTTATAGTGAAAGCCCAACAATATTCTCACAAGAGATGGCAAGGAATTTAGCGGGATTTATCCCACTGAGAGGTAGTCAAATTTTACTTTATGTTGATGACATCCTGCTGGCCGCCCCTACCCAGCAAGATTGTATGGAACATACTATAGCATTATTAAAATTCCTAGCAGTTGAAGGACACAAAGTAAGCAAAAATAAATTGCAGCTTTGGAGAAAACAAGTGAAATACCTTGGATATGTAATATCCAAAGATGGCAGAACATTAGATGAAGACAGAAAAGTAGCGATCTTACAAGCACCAAAACCCACAACCAAGAAGGAAATTATGTCCTTCCTGGGTACGACTAATTTTTGTCGAAGCTGGATCCCAAACTATGCTTTGGAATCTGCACCTTTAACCGACCTGATTTTTAAGAAGCCTATGGCAGCACAAGATTTAATACAGTGGACACCAGAAGCAGAATTAACTTTTTGCAAGCTGGAACAATTGATAGCATCATCATTAGTTTTAGGATTACCAAATTATCACAAACGTTTTTTCCAAACTGTAGATTGCAAGCAAGGTTATATGACATCAGTATTGACTCAACAGCATGGAGACAAACAACGCCCCATTGCTTATTATTCATCACAACGGGACCCAGTGGCGCGGTCTCTAGCCCACTGTGTACAAGCAGTAGTTGCAGCTGCAATGGCAGTGCTGGCTTCAGCCTCAGTAGTGTTATTCCACCCTCTCACATTGAGAGTGCCTCATGCAGTCGCAATCATTTTACTGCAAGAAAAAGTAGCATATCTTTCCCCTGCTAGGCATCTTTCTTGTATGACTATATTGCTGAGCCAACCTCACATGACAATTGAACGATGTACTACTTTGAATCCGTCTACCTTGCTCCCAACTCCTGTGGATGGCACACCCCATAACTGCCTGCAGGTAATTGAGCAAAAGACACTGCCTAGAAAAGACCTCACGGATGTTCCCTTGGATGATGCCGAGGTGACATATTACATGGATGGCTCATGCAAAAGGAGTCCTACAGGACAGAACCTAACAGGTTATGCAGTAGTTTCTGATACTGAGATTGTAGAAGCGAAACCTCTATCACATAACTTATCTGCACAATGAGCAGAGTTGATTGCCTTGACACGGGCATGTACCTTAGCAAAGGGTAAAAGTGTAAACATTTTTACAGACAGCCAGTATGCTTTTTCTACTGTACATGTTTTTGCACAACAGTGGAAGAATCGAGGAATGGTGACATCTACTGGCAAACCGATTAACCATGCACAGTTTATTTTAGATTTGTTAGATTCTATTCAGTTGCCTCAGAAAGTAGCTATTTGTAAATGCATAGCTCATACAAAACAACAAGATAGGATTTCAAAAGGCAATGCGAGAGCTGACACAGCTGCAAAGCAAGCAGCCTCAGAAGCATTTATTGAATGAGGAATTACAACCTTCTGAGATTTTACACTTAGAAATGTTGAAAACAATGCAGACGCTTACTACATAAGCTGAAAAACAGAAATGGAAAAGACGAGGAGCAATTCTCAAGGAAGGGCTGTACATCTCCAAAGACGGAAAACCGATATTACCATCTAATTTATTTAGATATGCAGCTTTATTGAACCATGAGCAGAGCCATGTCTCAAAAGGGGGGATGGTACAGTTAGTGAATCGGGTGTTCGCTACATATGGGTTTACAAACTACACTAAAAATTTTTGCCTGTCATGTCACACTTGTAATAAACATCATGCACAAGGGGCATTAAAGCCCAAGCAAGGGAGTTTCCCTACACCACCGTATCCGTTTCATACTATCTCTGTATGGATTTCATAGAATTGAACAAATGTGAAAACAAAAAGTACTGCCTTGTCATTGTAGATATGTTCTCCAAATGGGTGGAGGCCTTTCCGACTAGTAAACCAGATGCAGCCACTGTTGCAAAGACCCTAGTTAAAGAAATTATTCCTAGATTTGGCATACCGGAAAAGATCTACAGTGACAATGGTACACATTTCATTAACCAAACTATACAACAGTTAAGTCAGTATTTTGGGATTTCTTTAAAACATCACTGTGCATATCACCCTCAATCTGCAGGGTTAGTAGAGAGGCACAATGGAGTTTTAAAGAATAAGCTTAAAAAACTTATAGTAGAAACACAGAAGAACTGGGTGTACTGTTTGTCCCTGGCACTGTTGAGCATGAGAACTGTTCCGAATGCAAAAGGATCGACACCTTTCGAAAAATTTTTCGGAAGAGCTTATTATATACCTCAGTGGAAACCTCTCATGTCTGCAGACCAGGAAGCAGATTGGACACTTGCAGAAAATATGAAGAATATGCTAAATAACAAACATCTTTTATAGTTTAATTCTGTTTCAGATAAAGACCAAACTAAACCATTCAAAGTAGCATTAGCCCCAGGCACTTGGGTCTGGGTGAAGACAATCAAAAAGAAGAACTGGACGACACCAAAGTGGGAAGGTCCATATCAAGTACTGCTGAGCACGCTCACAGCAGTCAAGATTGCAGAACGTTCATCTTGGATTCATTTGACACACTGTAAACTATTCAAAAACTTTGAACTTGATAAAACTCTTGCTGACACACAGCAGCAGTAAAATGATGACAAGACCTAGAGACAACAGAAATACTGAACGATTTCAGCAGTATATTCAGCAGTGTTGCATAATCATCTTAATAACTGCATTAGTGACAATGTTCTTTTTGCTGTGGCTTTTGCTGTGGCCTTTCTTTTCTTCAGCCACACCAGTTAGACTGAACAAACGTGATTCAACTCTCATAGACTGGCATCCGAACTTTAACACTTACCAAGCAATCAAATATGTGTATGCTGACACTTTTAATATTTCGAATTGTTGGATTTGCACAGCTATACCAACAGCATACTGGGGATTATTGATGGCTGCTGTCCCCCTAGGGGTCAATGAGACCTGGGAAAACTTGATTTTTGAGACTACACCTGTGAAATCTAGAGACAAAATTGCACTATTTCTACCTGTTACACAAACAGGAATTGTATGCTTTTTTAAGAATGACACGATTCAAGTAGGTTGGAGCAAATGTAATGTAACGGATTCTTATAAATGTTATATTAAACCTAAAAATGCTAAAAATACAGAAACAATTTGTGATGCAGATTATGACTCATACTTTGAGTCCTTGCATAAAACTGTCAGTGATATACAACATAATCCTGTTCTTTTAAAGCAACTGTCTATTATAGATAAGAAAATGTTTCATGCAGGGAAGGTGTATAGCAATACTAAAGTAGAAAACTGTTATTTCACATGTGGGAAAAAGGCATACAAATGGTTGCCTGAGAATTGGTCCGGCAGTTGTTTTTTGGGTTACCTGGTCCCGGCCATACGACACACTACAGCTTTGCCTCATGAGAGGATTCGAAACGTCAGAGACGTCGCAAAGAAACCTGAGAATCCAGTGGGACAGATTGTAGCAGGCTGGAGAAACCATAACTCTGTGAAAAACAAAAGTAAACTAGCACACATGGACTTGAGTGACACTACCATATCCTGGGCTGGCATAGCCCCTGCATATGGTGCAGTTAAATCAATCTGGGAACTGAGAAAGCTATCCAAACTTCTCGAGGTCATGAGCAATGCAACTTTTTGTGCTCTTGAATTAATGACTGATGAACTGAATGCAATGAGAACTGTAGTGCTTCAAAACCGCATGGCTCTTGACTTCACCCTAGCGGCGAGAGGTGGTACATGCGCTTTAATCAAAGACGAGTGTTGTTCGTTTATTCCCGCCAATAAACACGAAATCAATGATCATTTGGAGGTGATTCAGCAAGTGTCAGACATGACCAGGCCAGGCCCAAACCCACTGATGGACTTTTTCCAGAATTTGTTTGGGGGGTGGTGTTCCATCCTAATGAACATCCTGATTGCCATTTGTGTGGGATTACTTTTGTTAGGAGCATGCATTTGCTGTGGAATTCCCTGCATGAAAAAATTAATCAAAGATTTTATAGACATGTCAGTTTCTGAGACTTTGTATTAAAAGTACTGAAATTGAAGAACTGTTGAAAAAGGAAACACTTTCATAAGTTTAAACTGAATGACTCTCTTAGCTGCAAATCCTCAAAGGAAAAGGTTAGGAGAAGAAACAAACTGTTTATGCTTTTGAAATAGAATCAAAAGTATTAACAGGGGGGAAATGTTAGAAAAATACGTATTAACATAAGTGTGCATAAGGGAAGATTAACACGTTTTTATTCTATATGCAGCATTAGTTCTATTTGAAACTGAAAATATGCTTTTCTGAAATTGTGCTTTCTGACACTGCAAGATCCTCTCTGACCTAGTTTGCTAGCACAGCAAAATACATGTTTATGCCTTGGAAAGCAGGTGATTTTCTGCTAGGTCAGGAAATTAAATAGAAAATAATCATTTCTGTAGATCCATTCATTATGAACAATAAGCTCTGTTCATGCTAATGAAAATGTGCACATGCTTCAAGATAGTTAGATACTATAAAAGTACAGTTTTGTACCTACCATAAATGTAGATGTCCGACAGATATGCAACTGCAGTCATAACATATGGGTTGTCCTGCCTCAGGCAGCCCTCGGTCGGCCGGATTCCAAAGTCTGGGTCCGACGTCGGTTGATGTCGCATTTCTCTCCGACGTCAGAGCGGCTGGAGTACATAAGCATCAGCCAACGCCATTTTCTTCAGTATTTCTTGCCCCAGATGCCAGGTGCCCTCCAAGGAAGGCTGTAATCAAATTGGAAGACAAAAACAGGATTCCAGACAAATAAGTAATAAACAGATACACCATAACAGATATCCCCAGCTAAGAGAAAAAGGGATAGGAGTGGACCCTAGACATAGAGGGGTATGGAGGGAGGGAAAATCCGACTGCAGTTGCATATCTATCGGACATCTACATTTACGGTAGGTACAAAACTGTACTATGTCCTTCAAGAATGCAACTGCAGTCATAACATATGGGTAGAATACCATAGCTTAGCTGGGGGAGGAGGAATGCTCTAGGAAAAAGATGGTGTGGCAATCAAACCCTGCAGGACTGCTGAAGCAAAGCCTGCTCTGGATTTGGAGTATAGAGGGAGATTGTAGTGTTTGGAGAATGTATGCACGGAGCTCCATGTAGCAGCTTCTAGAATGTCCTTTGTAGGCACCCCTCTTAAAAATGCTGTAGAGGTGGCTGTAGCTCTGGTGGAATGTGGTCTGACATTAGCAGGAACAGTCTTCCCATGAAAGGAATAACAGAATCTGATGCAATGTCCAATCCATTTTGAAACAGTCTGTTTTGAAATTGCTTTTCCTTGGACTGCAGGGGCGTAAGCTACAAAAAGTTGTTCAGACTTCCTACTGGTCTTGGTTCTGTCCAGGTAGTATCGAAGTTGCCTGTGAATGTCCAAGGTATGTAACAGTCTTTCCCCTTTGTTCTCAGGATTGAGGTAGAAAGCAGGTAGATGAATAGCTTGATTTAAAGAAACCCTAGATACCACCTTTGGCATAAAGGTAGGGTTGGTCCTTAATGAGACCCTGTCTCTGTGAAAGATTATGAACGGTGGTATTGCCATTAGGGCCTGTAGTTCCAAAACACTTCTTGCTGAGGTAATTGCCAACAGGAAGGCTGTCTTCCATGAGAGAAATTGTAAGTCGACTGAAGCTGCTGGCTCAAATGGAGGGAGAGTCAGTTTTTCTAGGACAAAGCTGAGGTCCCAGGCTGACACTGGAGCCTTTCTTGGTGGCTTAATGTTCTTGATTCCCCTGAGGAATTGCCTTAGCAAAGGATGTGAAAAGACAGGCGGATCAGTGTTATATCTAGCTGAAATAGCTGAAGCATGTATCTTTATGGAAGAATATGAGAGTCCATTCTGTAGCATATCTGCCAAATATTCCAGGATGAGTGGGATGTTCAGTAATGATGCATCATGTCCCTTGCTGGTATTCCAAATGCTGAATCTCTTCCATTTTGCTAAGTAAACCTTTCTGGTGGATGGTCTTCGAGCCTCTGTTAATATCCGCTGAACTTCCTTGGAGAGAGATAGATTGAGGTTATTCATGGGATCTCCGTTAGCTGCAGTGTCTGAAGGTTTGGATGCACTGTTTTGAAGTTGTGTTGAGTCAAAAGTAGGGGCCATTGGGGAAGGGCCCACTTCTTGGTGTGACATATGTCCGTAGTAGTGGATACCAGTGTTGTCTTGGCCAGTCTGGAGCTATTAGGATCCCCTTGGGTCTCTCTGCTTTGATCTTTAGTAATACTGAGGTCATCAGTGGCAGAGGTGGGAATGCATAGATTTTTAGGGAGTTCCAGTTGAATGAGAGAGCATCTATTTTCCAAGCTTGTGGATGATATGTCCTTGAGCAGAATTTTTGTAGATGATGGTTGAGGTGAGAGGCAAATAGGTCTACTTCTGGCCTGCCCCATGTCGAAGTGAGTTGTGTGAAGATCTTCGGATGTAACCTCCACTCATGTGGATCTGCGAAATTCCTGCTTAGGCTGTCCGCCAGCACATTGTCTTTGCCTGGAACAAACTGGGATTGTAACTGTATGTTTAGGCTCAGTGATTTTTCCCAAAGATTCATTGTCAGTCTGCAAAGGGGGTAAGCTATGAGAAAGGTGTTTAATGCGGACAAATCCAGTATTGGTCTCCATTGAGATTCTTTTCTTGGAACAAGGAACAGTCTTGAGTAAAACCCCTGGCCTTGTTCTTGTTGTGGAACTCTTTCTATTGCTTTTATCCGAGCCAGCAGAGAAATTTGCTTGATAGCCTCTGCCCTCTGGTTTTGTGGTAGGTTTGGCATGCCTTGTTTTCTTGGTAAGGTATGAAAATGGAACCAGTAACCTTGGTCTATAATGTCCAAAATCCATTTGTCCTTTGTCAATCTATGCCAATTGTCTGAAAACAGAGATAATTTTCCACCCAAGGGAGCTTCTATTTGTTCCTTGGTAGGCGGAAGTAGAGGAAAGTCATTGAGATTGTGGCTGTGTGGCAAGGAAACCCCTGTGTCACTTCTTTGGTTTGCTGGCTGCCATTGTCGTCCAATGTAAGGACCTCTGTATTGTCCTCTTCCTCGGCCACGTCTGTTTTTACCCCTTTGAAATTTTTCAGGATTAGGAAAGGACCAGTTTTTTGAAGGCCAATTCCTATTGAATCTGGGGGGTTGAACCTGGAGGAAATCTTTAACTGTCTGAACTGATTTTGCTTTTTCCTCGATGGACTTTAACACATCTTTAGCATTAGCACCAAAAAGCTTGTTCTTTTCCAAGGGTGCATCCAGAAGTTTTTCCTTAACATGATCTGGTAGAGGTTGTTCTTTTAACCATGCATGTCTACGAATGACTGCCCCTGTCATAGCTGCCCTACATGAAGCTTCCAGTGCATCATATCCACACTGCAGGAAGTGATTGCTGACTTGCTGAGAGTTATGTACAGCTTCCTGCAAAGACTTCCTGTCTAAAGGATCAGGAGAGGCCAATGTTTTCTGTAAATCTTCTGACAGGAAATCCTGATATTGCAACATGTGAAAAAGGCAATTCAAAGCTCTCATAGATAAAGTAGTGGAGGTGTAGACCTTTTTCCCCATCTCTCTAATGACCTAGCTTCCCTGTTGGAAGGCAATGGATTTTTAGAGGTGGAAGCTGAAACACCTTTAGGTCCCTGAGAAATAGTTTCCAAATCAACAGTATGGGCCCTGAATAAATGGGAATGTGTTTCTGGGACCCTGTAATACCTGTCTGGCTTGGCTGGAGCAGGAGGAAGAGAATCAGGGGTAACACTGGAGTCAGAATATAAATCATCCAAAACATCAAGCACAGGAGGGATAGCTAAGGGCCTGTGCTGGGGCTTTTTAAGGAAAGTTCGGCGCTTTCTGGAATCAGAATATTCCTGGCCTTGCCACTTGAAATGTTCCCTCATGGTATGCAGAACTTCCCCAAAAGAAATATCCTCAGGAGGAGAGGCCGAGGAATGGAATCCTCTGCATCCGAGTCCTCATAGGTCTGGAAGAGCTCTTCCTGGCCATCGGAGTGGACAGAGTCCTCAGAATCTTCATCTGAAGGGATAGGGTCAGAGGGTTCAACCCAGGGCCTCTTATCAGAAGGAGGCTGGGATCCTCTCTCAGGATGGGCCTGTGAACCTCTAATCATAGAAATTAAGTCTGCGGCATAGTCATGATTTGTGTCTCTGGAGTAGGCTGAGGTAAGGCTTTAGCAGTAAGGTGCTTGGTCTTTCTGGCTGCCTTAGCCCGAGTGTAGGCCTTAATAGACATGGCCATAGGGGGCCTGGCAGCTCCACGTGCAGGAGTGACCTTATCTACAGCAATGGTCTCGGGCATTTCCTCGGTTTCAGTATCCGGAGGAAAATCTATAACTGGCGTCGGAGTTGTATCCGGTATTGGAGTCGTAGGTAATGCAGTGTCTTCGGTTCGGAGCGGTGGAATAACCGTCTCAGGAGGAACCGGAGCACTTGCGGTAGGTTTTGGCGTGGAGTCGGTGGTAGATGCGGGCAGAGGATGTTGGTCCCGGTCTTTTCGTTTCTTGGGAGTTTGCGATGTCGGAAGTCATTGTATAAGCAAATTTTTCGCCGAAAAAATCTTCAGCGAACTCCGCCCGGCACATAAGAGTGCGCTTATTGAAGCGAGCACAGGCGACACAGGCCGAGACGTCGTGGTCTGGGCCAAGGCAAGGAAGACAGTAAGAGTGGAAATCCTTATGAGGTATTTGTTTACCACAAGAAAGACAATTGTTAACTTTTTCAGTAATTTCTGACATCGGCTGAGGCAAGAAAAGGTCCCCAACGGGGTACTTAGCTTTTTTTGATGACTTCGAATCGAAGAATACAGGAGCTGACCGACCGGCACTTGAACTGCTTCTGCTGGGCACCGCGGCAAGAAAGACTGAAGAAAATGGCGTCGGCTGATGCTTATGTACTCCAGCCGCTCTGACGTCGGAGAGAAATGCGACATCAGCCGACGTCGGACCCAGACTTTGGAATCCGGCCGACCGAGGGCTGCCTGAGGCAGGACAACCCATATGTTATGACTGCAGTTGCATTCTTGAAGGACATCAAAGAACTGCTTCAGAAATCTGTACTTGCATTGTGCTTGAATTAGCCATAGTACCTAGACTTGTAACATCACATAGCAAGAAAGTTATAATTGACCAGTGGTTGTCAAGGCCATCCTGTTTACTAAAAAAATCTTTTTTAAACTTTGAAGAGTTAGCTAGAAATGTGAGAAACATCTGTAAAGTAACAGAATTGTGAACTGGTGATCTGCTACGTCAGTCGTAGTGGGCAATGTCTTGAAAGAAAGGTATAATAACTGTGACACTTCCTGATTTAGTTAGACAAACTTTGTAACAGCATTTTTTGAATCCTTGCGCAAGAATAAAGATACCTGAACTGAACCTTATGCTTTTGGTCTTTTGAAATATTTTTCTCTAACAATACCACTATAGGAATATGCCAAAAATGGTGACCAAACCACAACCACACTATAATAACCCTAATAAAGACAAGAAGTGAAAACTTAGCCGTAAAACTAAAAGAAAACATTTGGAGTGGTAAAAAAACAGTACAATGGCAAAGCTAAATATGAAAAAAAAAAACACTTAGCTGCACAGAGTTTTACGTAAGCAAATCTGACCATGGAAATGGCAAACAAGATTTAAGGACACACTAAGTGCATTATGGGAGAGAAGGTGAAGATTTGTAGCTGAAGATTCTGATCTGCTGGTCGCAGATCTGATAACTCACAGGCTGAGATGTATGGAAAATACAATATCAGATACAGTAACTTTTGATAATCCTTCTTACTCACCTCTTTACTAACAAGCAATGTCTTAACTACTTTGGCTGAAGACCATCTCTGCTTTGTAAATACATTACATTCACTGGCAGTCCTTTTTTTTTTTTTGCATTTTCAGTATCACTATTGCATTTCTGACAAAGGATACATGAAAGTTATGTACTCACCCTAACAATACATCTGTGTTGTCTTCTTTTCATCTGGTTAAACAAGTGGGTAGTCTGATCTGATCTCATGCCAAAGCTTTGGATCTAACAGCTCTGACTCCTCCCCTATCCTGTCTGAACCACCTCAGATTAAGTTTGCTACTGGACCATAACAATTTATGAGTATAAATCTATAAGGATAGCCATCCGTTTACACAATAGGACAAACAGAAAGGAATAAACACTATAAAGTGTACAAGACAAAAATAATGCCAGACAGGGTCCGCATGAGATCTGGCCACTTCCTAAAAGTAGAATGAAAATTTTGGTAGGAAGAAGGTGGGAGGGGAGTTGAATCAGATGAAAAGACAACTGGGATCTATCATTAGGGTGAATATATAACTTTTGTATGTGATGTTGTCTTTTTTCAAATGATTAAACATTTGGGCCAGATTCAAGGAAGGATATTCCTTAGAATGTCAGAACCACAACAAGTGTGCATCCTAGACTGAACATCTAATTTATAGAGAGCTACAAACGTGTGAGTTGCTGCTGCACAAACATCACTTATAGCGACTCATCTAGCGAAGGCTGTAGATGTTGACACAGCTCTTACAGAATGCGCTTTAGGCTTTGACTGTAGAGGTATAGCTAATGAATCATACACAAAGGAAATGCAATCAGCTAAGCATCTCAAAAGAATAACTTCAGAAACAGATTGACCCAACTTTTTCTTGGAGAAGGATATAAACAATTGGTCTGATTTTCTGAAAGTCTTTGTATGATGGAGGTAAAACCGGAGTTGTCTGTATACATCTAATGTATGTAATATAGGTTTACTATCATATTTTCGAAGCAAACTCCATCGACTGCACTTTTGTCGAACATGGAAATTCGAAAACGGTAATGTCGAACACCAAAAGCCAACCTAGGAATGGGTTTTAACATGGATCGAGATACGGGAGAGGTTTGTAGTTCGGCAATAACAGTGAACACCTATCTCGACCCATGTTAAAACAGTTCCTAGGTTTGCTTTTGGTGTTCAACATTACCGTTTTCGAATTTCCGTGTTCAACAAAAGTGCAGTTGATGGAGTTCGCTTCGAAAATATGATAGTAAACAGTAATATATGATCCCCCTTATATGAGAAATTGGGGAAGAAAACTGGTACATCAACCTATTGGTTTAAACTTGATTCAGAAGCCACTTTTGGAAGAAATGAACATTTTTTTCTTAATGACACTCTGTCTTTATGAAAGATCAGGACAAAAGCCTTGCATGAAAGTGTCTGAAGTTCTGAAAATCATTTGGCAGAGGTGATGGCAACCAAAAGTATAGTCTTCAAAGACAGAAATCTCAAATCTAAGGATGCTGCAGGTTCAAATGGTTTCTGATTTAACTATTGTAGTAAAATGATGATGCCCCAAGGAGGGACTATATAACAAAACTGGGGGCCTCATTAAAAAGGTACCTTTTAAAAAGGCCTTAAGATTTTGAAAGAAGTAATAGAAATGTTGTTGAACCCTATGTGAAAGTTTGAGATGGCTGCCAATTGAACTTTAATTGTGGAATAACTAGATCCGGACATGAAACATTCCAAAAGGAATTCAAGGATTTTGGAAGGGATACCGAAAAGGGGCCTAAACCATTAACAGACACCCATATAGAAAAGTGTTTCAATTTGCTCTTGTAAGTTGTTTTTGTAGAATTTCTTTGAGATGAGGAGATAATTCATACCACTGGAGAAGAAAGCTTGACATATATAGCAACTATTGGAACTGAAGAAATCATGCAGATTGTTTTAGGGCCTGTAGGTCTGGTAGTGGCATCCCAGGGGGGTTTGTGAGGAGATCCAGGAATGGACCCAGCACCCACGATGGGTGAGCTAGGTCAAAGAAAGGGAACCATGCCTGTTGAGGCTACAACGGGGAAATGAGGATTACTTAGGGCTTGCATTGCATAGCTTTCTGGATAAATGTTGGGATAAGGGGGAAGGGGGGAAAGGCATGAAGGAGACCTGGGGATCAAGGTTGGACTACAGCATCTCTTGGTGACTCACCTTCTGAACGGATGAGGGGAAAGTAAATTCTGCGTTTGCTGTTTAGGTTGAGAATTAAAGAAGCAAGTTTAAAGGTTGGCCCCAATGGAGGAAGCTCTTCATTGCCACTGATATGTTGACAGACCATCTGCGAGGCAGTAATATTGTTTACTCAACTTGTCTATGAGGATGTTGGAAGTCCCAGATATATGTACTGCTACTAGAAAGCAGTTTGAAGACATTGCCCGTTGCCATGCTCTCATGTCATCTGGGCAAACACGGTATGATCTGGTTCCATTCTATTTGTTGATGTACCAAACTACTACCATGTTGTCTGAATGTATGCCAATCATGATCTCGGACAGATAGTCCTGAACAGCCTGCAACCTAAAGGAGGACCACTCTTCACTCCAAAACATTGATGAGAAGGTTGGCCTCTGAAGGGGGGAACCACATTCCTTGGACTGTTCTCCCTTCAAAATGCCCCATCCCACCCAAAAATGGTGGTATCAGTGGTCCTGTGACTTTGGGTGTCAGAGAAGAGAAGTGTCTGCTCAGAGTGACTGAATCAGATGTACTCCATCATTGGATATGGTTTTTGCATACCTGCGCGAGTAGTATTTTGTGGTGAAGAGGATGAAATCTCTGGGACCACTGTACAGCTGAAGTCCACTGAAGAACTCTCATGTGGTATCTGGCTAATGGGGACATCACTATGGAGAAGCCATTAGCCCTAGAAGTCTTATTATCAGTCGAGCCTGGGGATGTGGCTGATTTATTATTGGAAGAGCCACTGATCTGCATGATATAATCTGTGATGAGGGTAGGTTTGCCATTTGATTAACAGTATCTATCTGGCAGCCTATGAATTCTACGCATTGAACAGGGTGTAATTTGCTCTTCTTTATGTTGATGGAAACCCAGGGTGGATGAGAGTTCTAGCAGGAATAACTAGTGTGTTCGAAGTAGATCAACTAATAAAACCAACGACCACACTCAAGGAGTGCATATAAACTCAAAACAGCACAAAAAATGCCACCGCACAATGAAGGTCCAACACACCCATTTAATGGAATTAAAAACACATAAAACTAAACGCTTTCACCCTGTAGCACATTAGGGCTTCATCAGAGTAAAGCCATATTGTACGCAAAAAGATCACATGATAAATTATGTCATCAAATAATTAATTTGAATTCTTAAAAGAGGCAGGAGGAGATGTCAAATCTAGGCTAAAAAAGTTAGAAACAGAGTGGCAGCTTAAACTGGATGCCACACCCCCCCCCCCCTCGTATTAATGGAAGCTGTTCACTCAGTGGCATACTGAGACTTAGAGCAGCTAAATTGTGAACATTTAGGTTACTTAATCCAATTCTACTAGATTGATTTTTATTACCACATTTCATAAGTTTGAACAGTATATGAGTTTTACTATTTATATTGCTTCAGCATAGCTTTTATATTATATTAGATTGTTTTTTTAAGAATTCAAATTTATTTATTTTTTTTGTGCTATTCTTAGAAGTAGATCCCTGGAGGTAGCAGTTAAAGCCAATCATCCAGATATGGGAATAGTTGGATCCCTTGAAGCCTGAGAAAGGCTGTCCCCACTGTCATTATCTTTGTAAACACTTGGGGGGCTGTAGTGAGACTGAAAAGCAGCACTCTGCAGCTGGAAATGGAGAAATCTCCATGACTTCCTCAGGATTTTTATCTGATTGCAGGCATCTTGGAGTTCTATAGAGCACATCCAATTGTCCTTCTTGAGTACAGGCAAAATGGACTGTATCATGACCATCCAGAATTTTGTCTGTGTTACAAATTGGTTTAATTCACCGAGACCCAAATTAGTCTCAGGTCCTGTATCTTTTTTGGAACTAAAAAGAACATTCAGTAGACTCCGGATTCTAACTAGTCGTGGGAGACTGGCTGGATGACTGTTTTGACCAGCAACTTCTGCATTACTGTTGCTGAAGATTCTAACTGATTGGGTGGAATGTTGGCAATCCCTTGTTTTATTCTTGGGGTTTCTAAAAAGGGAATTGTATAACCTCTGGAAATGATCCTTAGCACCAATGAATCTTGAGTTATGCATTGCTAGGCTACACAGTATAAGTAGAAGATTCTCTGGACTGCCTCCAGAGTGCTGCAGCAGCAGCCAGGCAAGTGTTCAGGGACACTGGATAGGCTTCTCTGTGATTAGACCACAGGAAAGTACAGTTGTGTGCACTTTCCATAAATGTAGATATCTGAATATATTCACTATTGCAGTCATCACCTGTGGGGTTATCCCTGATGTGTTAGCCCTCGGCTGGCCCAAATACCAGAGACAATGTTTTTGTGTGCTGGCTGCTGTCGCCTGTAGTCTGACGTCAGGTTGTCAGTACTATAAAGCAAGTCAGCTGACGTCATTACATCAGTTTTTCTTGTCCTAACCCATCAGAAGCACAACGAAAAAGACAGAAGTGGTCCTGGTGGCAAAGAGCCATCTTGGGAAGCATGTGTCCCCCTAGGGGAAGAAGAGAAAAGGGGGATGGAGGGAGGGAAACCAAGACTGCAACAATGAATACACTCGAACATCTACATTTATGGTAAGTGTACACAACTGTACTATGTTCTTCGTGTTTCACTGTTGCAGTCATCACCTCTGGGAAGACTCCCAAAGCTGAGGTAGAGGGTGGAAGGATAGGTAGAGTCCTAGGTATGGGTCAGAAGGCCCTGCAGCATTGCAGAGGCAAACCCTGCCCTAGACTTAGAAAAGAGAGGCAGGCGGTAATGCTTTGTAAAGGTATGGACAGAGGTCCAGGTGGCCGCTTCCAAAATATCCCTGGTAGGTACTCCTCTGAGGAAGTCAGTGGAAGTGGAGGTTGCCCTAGTAGAGTGGGTACGGATCGACTTAGAGATGTGTTTCCCATGTACTCTGTAGCAAAAATGGATACAGTGCGAGATCCATTGGAAATGGTTTGTTTGGAGATGGGCTTCCCCTCTGCCCCTGGGGCAAAGCTTACCAGAAGCTGATCAGTTTTTCTGAATGGTTTAGTGCAGTCCAGATAGTATCTGAGTTGTCTGTGCACATCTAGTGAGTGTAGAATTCTTTCTCCCTTGTTTTGAGGGTTGGGAAAGAAGGTGAGAAGGTGTATGGCCTGGTTAAGGGTCACGTCAGATACCACCTTGGGCATAAAGGAGGGATTAGTCCTCAGGGAGACTTTGTCTGCATGGAAAATTATGATGGGCTCGATAGCCATGACAGCTTGAAGTTCGGAGACCCTTCTGGCTGAGGTGATAGTTAGTAGGAAGGCAGTCTTCCAGGGAGGTATTTCAATTCTGTTGAAGCGTAAGGTTCGAAAGGAGGTAATGTTAGTTTCTCTAACACATAATTCAGGTCCCAGGCAGGAGTAGGAAGTCTTCTGGGAGGCCTGATATTAGAAGCCCCTCTGAGGAATTGCTTAAATCAAAGGGTGAGAGAAGAGGGGTAGAGCTGAATCATAATGGGCAGAAATGGCCAAGGTACGGATTTTAATAGAGGAGAAGGAGAGGCCACTATTGAGCAACTCTGCTAACTAATCCAGGATGTGAGGGATGGAAGGTTGGTATGTACTGCCCCCTTTTGATTGTTTCCAGGAGCAGAATCTTTTCCATTTTCTTAGGAGTGGCCTGGCTTTGAAGCCTGAGAGAATCCATCGGTCTCTGAGAAACGGTAGCTGGAAGAGAAGACTTTTTTTGTCTGGAGTCAGTAGTGCAAACAGTCTCCTCAGAAGCCAGTGCCTGCATCGCGGCTCCGGACCCAACCAAGGCAGAGACAGCCAAAGGTTCGGAAGACGAAGTGGATTTCTGTGGCATACCAGACTCTGAAAACGAGTCAGGCATCAGGGGCTGCGAAAGCACCTCACTGAATTCCGGAAAACTGATGACTTGCTTAGTGGTAGTGTCATCAGAAGGCTTAGCCTTGTGTGGCCTGTGTCTATCTTTACGTTATTTCAGAATATTGGTGGATTGTCAGCTGATGGATGCCATATCGGAATTTGAAGATGGAATATGAAAATAATTGTCTACAAAAAAGAGCTCTACGGCGAATGGTTCTCACATTAAAGAGGGCACAGAACCTGCAACGAGGGATGTCGTGGTCTGGGCCTAAACAAGTGATGCAGTAGGAATGAAAGTCTCGGTGTGGGATCTGCTTTTCACAGGCGTGACAATTGTTTACTTTTTCAGACATCAGTTAGAGCAAGAAAAAAAAAAAAGTCCCCAACGGGGTGCTTAGCTTTAGATGTTTTCTGTTGATGATCGACTTTTGGTAGCGACCGACCAGCACTTGTGCAAACTGCTTTTGCTGCGGGCTCCACAGCAAGAAAGACTGATGTAATGATGTCGGCTGCCTTGCTTTATAGTACTGACGACCGGACGTCAAACTACAGGCAACAGCAGCCGGCACACAAAAACAATGACTAGTATTCGAGCCGGCCGAGGGCTACCACAGCAGGGATAACCCCACAGGTGATGACTGCAATAGTGAAACACTAAGAACATCCTTGATTTTGTGGATTACCTCTGCATCTGGGAAGTGCCCTGGTAAAAGCCTTGAGAGTTTTTGAACCACATCTTTATACCCCCTTTATAATTCCGGTAGAAGGCTCTCTTGAGGGGTCCAAAAACGGATTCCAGTGGCAGAAAAGGTCTTACCATCTTGTTCACTTCTGGTAAGAGTGTCCTTGACGTTCAGTGCAAACAAAATGGAACTTTTATAAGGGGCACTGATGAAGGATGTTCTGAAGCTTTCTGCAAAGTCATATGGCCACATCCAGGCATGATGACATATTTTAATGCCAGTATCGGCTGCACAGGCTGCACCATCCTTTGCATTCGAAAGAAGTCTCATGGATACATTCAAGGTAGATTACAGGGCTGACAGCTGGGACTCCACAGTTTTTTTGGACATCTGCTGGTAAGTTGCCCACCAGAGAATTTGAAGCTCCGTTATCAAATCCTTCTGAAAATGTGTCAAGTGAGCCATATAATTCAGCACATGAATAGTGAAAGTGGCTGTAGCATCTGTTGGTTCCACAATTTGTCCAAAGCCAGACTCCCAGTTAGGGGGATAAACAGAGGAACTCTCTTTGGGCAGTTCCTTTTTTGTGCCTGCTGCTACCACCATGGAGCAGTTAAGATTCTATCTGGCTTTTTAGGGATGAGTTCTGTCAGAACAGGCTACTACCAAGCTTTTTTAGTAAGGAGGTAGACTAGCAGGTTGGGAGGAGGGACCACCCAAGACACTGAAGGGTAGGAACCAAAGGCTTTGAGAAAAGTACAGTTTTGTACCTACCATAAATGTAGATGTTCGAGTGTAGACACTGCTGCAGTCATTACACTTGGGTTATCCTGCCGTCAGGCAGTTCCCCAGCCGGCCTGAGTTCGAAAGTCTTGGTCCGGCGTCGGTTGCTGTCACCTCCTCCCTGACGTCAGTGCGACAGGGGTATACAAGATGCAGCTGATGCCATTTTCTTCTGTTTTTCTTGCCCCAGATGTCAGGTGCCCCCAAATAGGTAGGCAATTCAAATTGCTAATAAAACATACATAAGAAATGCAAACATACTTTCATTTCCAGCAAATACTCCCCATAGGCAGTAAAAGGTAGAGGAACTAGGTACGTACTAGCCAGTAAGAGGGGAAGGAGGGAGGGTAACCTGGACTGCAGCAGTGTCTAGACTCGAACATCTACATTTATGGTAGGTACAAAACTGTACTATGTTCATTGTGTGACACTGCTGCAGTCATTACACTTGGGTAGAATCCCAAAGCTGAGGTAGGGTGGTTGGTTCTATAAGGCATTAGGGGTGGCTATAAGGCCCTGCAGCACTGCAGAGGCGAAGCCAGCTCTGGATTTAGAGTATAGAGGCAGATGGTAATGCTTGGTGAAAGTATGCACAGAACTCCATGTTGCTGCTTCCAAAATATCCTTGGTAGGTACTCCTTTGAGGTAGGCAGCTGAAGTGGCTGTTGCCCTGGTGGAGTGAGATCTAATGCTGCTAGACACAGGTTTTCCATGGTGCGTATAGCAGAAACGTATGCAATGTCCTATCCATTTGGAAATAGTCTATTTTGAAATAGCTTTACCTTGTGCTGCTGCAGCATATGCTACCAATAATTGCTCAGATTTTCTGAAAGCTTCGGTTTTGTCCAAGTAGAAGCATAACTGCCTGTGAATGTCCAATGAATGCAGTAGTCTTTCAACTTTATTCTGTGGTTTTGGATAAAAAGTTGGCAAGTGAATGGTTTGGTTTAGAGACTCACTTGAAACCATCTTAGGCATAAACGTAGGGTTAGTTCTTAAGGACACCCTGTCCTGGTGGAAAATAAGGAAAGGTTCCACTGCCATTAGTGCCTGTAATTCTGAAACTCTTCATGCAGAAGTTATTGCCAGGAGCAGAGCAGTTTTCTAAGAGTTGTATTTTAATTCTGCTGTGCTAGCTGGTTCAAAAGGAGGTAAAGTTAATTTTGCCAAAACAAAGTTGAGGTCTCAAGTTGGAGTAGGTGCTCTACGGGGCGGTCTTATGTTTTTAGCCCCTCTGAGGTACTGTTTTAGCAAAGGATTAGAGAAAATTGGTGGATCCGTGTTGTAATGTGCAGAAATGGCAGAGGCGCGGATCTTGATGGATGAAAAGGAGAGGCCTTTGTCCAGCATCTCAGTCAAATATTGTAGTATCTGAGGAATGTTTGGCACAAGAGGATCAAGGCTGTAAGCCTGGTTCCAGGCACAGAATCTCTTCCATTTATCCGAGTAGGCTTTCCTGGTACTAGGCCTTCTGGCCTCCAGAATGACATCCATAACAGCTTTGGAGAGAGGCATTGCTTGCGTGGCTAGGGAATCTTCCATGCAGCTAGGTTTTAGTGTCTTTAGCTGGCTGTTGAGTATCTGATTGTTGTGCTGAGACAGCAGATGTGGTATTTGAGGCAAAATCTAGGGTGGTCCTTGTGCTAAGTTTTTTAAGATTGGGTACCAGTGCTGGTGTGGTCAGTCTGGTGCAGTCAGGATCATTTTTGGCTCTTCTTGCCTGGCTTTTATGAGTACCTTTGGAAGAAGAGGCAGTGGTGGAAAAGCGTATACTTGTAGGTTTGTCCAGCTGAATGAGAGGGCATCCACTTTCCATGCTTGCGGATGGTAACTCTTTGTGCAGAATTTCTTTAGCTGGCAGTTCATTGGGGAGGCAAAGAGATCTATGCCTGGGCTCCACCATTTCTTTGTTATCATTCTGAATATTTGAGGATTCAATTTCCATTCATGGGGATCCATGATATTTCTGCTTAAGTCGTCTGCCAGTGCGTTTTTCTCTTCTGGCAGGAATTGTGCTTGTAGATGAACTTGATAGTTTATAGCTGTGTTCCACAAGGTCATGGCTTGTCTGCAGAGGGGTAGAATGAGTGCCTCCTTGTTTGTTGATGTACCACATACCTGTGGTGTTGTCTGTCTTTAGTAGTACTTGTCCTGGATGCAACAGGTCCTTGAAAGCTATAAGGGCATTTTGTACAGCTTGCATCTCTTTCTGATTGATGTGCAGATGCAGCTGGTTCTGAGTCCACTTGCCCTGAATACATTTGTCCATGTGTGCTCCCCATCCTAGGTCTCCGATGCATCTGTTGTCAGTGTTTGCCTGGCTGTGGGTTGAGTGAAAGGCTGTCCCTTGTTGAGATGACAAGCTTGAGCCCACCATCAAAACTCCTGTTGAAGACACGGTATTAGTGGTAGAACTGTTTCCAAACTTTAACAGTGTTGAGACCATACATTCTTTAGGTACCATTGTAGTTTCCTCATATGCAGTCTGGCATATGGAATTAGTAGTATGCAAGATGCCATGAAGCCCAAGGCCTGCAGAACTTTTCTTGCTGTTAGTTGGGTCTTTGTTGCCATCAATTGAAAGTATTGTGTCAGTTGTCCTTGCTTGTCTGGCGTGAGAAAAGCCATCTGGGCCATTGTGTTCAAGCTGGCACCCAGGAATATTATCTCTTGTGATGGTATCACTTTTGACTTTTGTAAATTGACTGTGTATCCCAGGGCTTGTAGCAAGTAAATGACCCTTTGTAAATCTGTTGCCAGATGCTTTAGAAGAATGTTGTCTCTGCTTGAATCAGGCAGTAGTCCAGGTATGGATAAATTTGGATTCTCTGTCTGCAAAATGCGATTACTGGTGCCAGGCACTTTGTGAATACTCTGGGCAGTAGATAATCCAAAGAGCAGTGCAGAGAATTGATAGTGCATTGGACCAGCTATGAATCTGAGGTATCTTCTGCAGTTTTGTCTGATAGGTACATGCAGGTATGCCTCCTTGAGGTCTAGAGTTACGAGCCAAGCTTACTTGCCCAGCATGGGAAGAAGCTGCTGTAATGTCAACATTTTGAATTTTGGGACAATGATGTATGTGTTTAGTGAAGAAAGATCCAGAATGGGTCTCCAGGCTTTGTCTTTTCTGGGAACCAGGAAGAGTCTTGAGTAGAATCCTTTGCCCTTGTTCCTGTGGTGGTACCTTTTGAATAGCTCTCATGTTCATGAGTGCCATGATTTGTTTTGGGCCTCTGCCCATTGATTTAGTGGCAGATTTGGCATTCCTTTTTACCTTGGTAAAGTGTGAAAGTGGAACCTATAACCTTTTATAATATTGAGAACCCATTTGTCTTGGGTGATCATATGCCAATATTTGAGAATAAGGCCAGCTTTCCTCCCAAAGGTGCTGCCAAGAGAGTTGTTTGGCAGCTGTCAGAGCCAAGTCATTGGGATTGTCCTGTTGCAGTGGCAGTGGTTGTGCCCATCTGTGCCTTCTTTCTGGCCTGATGCCACTGTCGAGGCTTGTAAGGACCTTCTGGATTGATTTCTACCTCTTGGCTGTGTGTATCTGCCCCTTTGAGGTCTGTGTGGAGTCAGGAAAGGACCACTTCTTTGTTGGACAGTTTCTACTAAACCTTGGAGGCTGAACCTGTAAGAAATCCTTCACTGTGTGCACAGATTTTGCCTTATCCTCCATTTTCTTTAATACCTGCTTCTTCTCCAAATAAAACATCCTGCTCCAAAGGTGCATCCAGTAATTTAGCTTTAACATGATCTGGTAAGACCTGTTCTTTCAACCATGCATGTCTTCTAATCACTGAGCCTGTAACTGCTGATCTAAATGAAGCCTCTAAAGAATCATAGCCACATTGCAAAGTATGCTTACTAACCTGTTCAGATGTTATGCAATTTCTAATACATATTTCTTATCTAAAGATTCATCAGGAGGATCTGTATCTGGAAGCATTTTAATTAACAGATCAAGCATAAACTCTTGGTATTTTAGCATGTGAAACTGGCAATTTAAAGCTCTAGCTGCTAAAGTTGCAGAGGTGTATACTTTCTTTCCCCATTTGTCTAAGGCTCTGGAATCTCTTTCAGTGGGAACTGGGTTCTTTGCTGATGAGGCCTTACTGCCTTGGGTCCCTGGGAAATAGTTTCAGGATCTGCAAGTGGGGCCTTTTATACAGAAATTTGTGATGAGGTCAGGCACTCTGTAATATCTATCTGGTTTAACTGGGGCTGGAGGTAAAGAATCAGGTGCAGCTGGATTCAGTATACACATCATCCACAATATCTAGCACTGGAGGTATAGCTAAGGGTCTGTGTTGAGGTAATAATAGGAAGTCTCTGAGCCTTTTCTTGAATCTGAGTAATCCTGGCCTTGCCAATGGAATTGCTCCCTGATGGTATGTAAGGTTTCCCCAAAGGAGTAGTCCTCAGGTGGAGAGGCAGATGGAATGGATTCTTCAGCATCAGAATCTTCATAATTGGAAAAAGGAGCCTCTGGCTGGTCTGTAATGTCTGAGTCATCCGCAGAATCATCAGAGGACACAGGCTCGGGGGGCTCTGCTCTAGGTCTCTTTTCTGGGGGCTGAGAGGCCCTGTCTGGGTGAGATTGGGATCCCCTAATTAAGGATATTAAATCTTCTGCCAAAGTAAGCATTTGTGAACTAGAAGTGGGCCTGAGAGGTGGTTTAACAGGCACTGATTTAGCTGATTTGGCTGCTTTAGCCCTGGCAAAGGCCTTAATAGACATGGCTGCAGGAGGCCTAGCAGCACCACGGCTGGGGTAGAGATATCCAAAGGGATGGTGTCTGATAAATCAGTAGGAACCACAGTTGTAGGCAAAATTTCTGAGGCTGATTCAGATAAGGTAGCAGGAGCCTCAGTAGTAGTCATGGATTCGACTGAAGATTGACCAGTTTTCTGTGTTTCGCCCCAAACCGAGAGACTCGCGGCTTGCTTAACCGTGGTTTCGGCCGAAACCGCTGGACCGCGAGTGTCGGTCTTTCTTTGCGTTTTTTAACAATTTGGGTAGTCGGAGGATCCGACGGCATAATGTACGCAAAATCTGAGCCGAAAAACTGTTCGGCAAACTCAGACCGGCCTAAGCGTTCGTCGGTTGAAGGAAGCACAGGCTAACAGGCTGCTACGTCGTGGTCTCGGCCTAAGCAAGGCAAATAGTATGAGTGGTAATCTTTATGAGGTATTTGTTTCCCACAAGTTAAACAGTTATTGCCTTTTTCTGACATCGGCTGAGGCAAGAAAGAGTCCCCAATGGGTACTTAGCTTTTAGAAGTCTTAGTAGTATTCGGTAGTAGTAATCTCTGGATCTGACCGACCGGCACTTGCGAACAGCTTCTGCTTCGGGCGCCACGCGGCAAGAAAGACTGGGGAAAATGGCGTCGGCTGATGCCTTTATACCCGAAGACCAGCAGAGATGACGCCGGGTGAAGTCGACATCAGCGAGCCGGACCCGGACTTTGGAATCCGGCCGACCGAAGGGCTGCCTGACGACAGGACAACCCATTTGTTATGACTGCAGATGCATCCATGAAGGACATCCCCACAGGTGATGACTGCAACAGTGAAACACGAAGAACATCCTTGATTTTGTGGATTACCTCTGCGTCTGGGAAGTGCCCTGGTAAAAGCCTTGAGAGTTTTTGAACCACATCTTTATACCCCCTTTATGATTCCGGTAGAAGGCTCTCTTGAGGGGTCCAAAAACGGATTCCAGTGGCAGAAAAGGTCTTACCATCTTGTTCACTTCTGGTAAGAGTGTCCTTGACATTCAGTGCAAGCAAAATGGAACTTTTATAAGGGGCACTGATGAAGGATGTTCTGAAGCTTTCTGCAAAGTCATATGGCCACATCCAGGCATGATGACATATTTTAATGCCAGTATCGGCTGCACAGGCTGCACCATCCTTTGCATTGGAAAGAAGTCTCATGGATACATTCAAGGTAGATTACAGGGCTGACAACTGGGACTCGACAGTTTTTTTGGACATCTGCTGGTAAGTTGCCCACCAGAAAATTTGAAGCTCCGTTATCAAATCCTTCTGAAAATGTGTCAAGTGAGCCATATAATTCAGCACATGAATAGTGAAAGTGGCTGTAGCATCTGTTGGTTCCCCAATTTGTCCAAAGCCAGACTCCCAGTTAGGGGGATAAACAGAGGAACTCTCTTTGGGCAGTTCCTTTTTTGTGCCTGCTGCTACCACCATGGAGCAGTTAAGATTCTATCTGGCTTTTTAGGGATGAGTTCTGTCAGAACAGGCTCCTACCAAGCTTTTTTAAGGAGGTAGACTAGCAGGTTGGGAGGAGGGACCACCCAAGACACTGAAGGGTAGGAACCAAAGGCTTTGAGAAAAGTACAGTTTTGTACCTACCATAAATGTAGATGTTCGAGTGTAGACACTGCTGCAGTCATTACACTTGAGTTATCCTGCCGTCAGGCAGTTCCCCAGCCGGCCTGAGTTCGAAAGTCTTGGTCCAGCGTCGGTTGCTGTCACCTCCTCCCTGACGTCAGTGCGACAGGGGTATACAAGATGCAGCTGACGCCATTTTCTTCAGTTTTTCTTGCCCCAGATGTCAGGTGCCCCCAAATAGGTAGGCAATTCAAATTGCTAATAAAACATACATAAGAAATGCAAACATACTTTCAGCTACCAGCAAATACTCCCCATAGGTAGTAAAAGGTAGAGGAACTAGGTACGTACTAGCCAGTAAGAGGTGAAGGAGGGAGGGTAACCTGGACTGCAGCAGTGTCTAGACTCGAACATCTACATTTATGGTAGGTACAAAACTGTACTATGTTCATTGTGTGACACTGCTGCAGTCATTACACTTAGGTAGAATCCCAAAGCTGAGGTAGGGTGGTTGGTTCTATAAGGCATTAGGGGTGGCTATAATGCCCTGCAGCACTGCAGAGGCAAAGCCAGCTCTGGATTTAGAGTATAGAGGCAGATGGTAATGCTTGGTGAAAGTATGCACAGAACTCCATGTTGCTGCTTCCAAAATATCCTTGGTAGGTACTCCTTTGAGGTAGGCAGTTGAAGTGGCTGTTGCCCTGGTGGAGTGAGATCTAATGCTGCTAAGCACAGGTTTTCCATGGTGCGTATAGCAGAAACGTATGCAATGTCCTATCCATTTGGAAATAGTCTGTTTTGAAATAGCTTTTCCCTGTGCTGCTGCAGCATATGCTACCAATAATTGCTCAGATTTTCTGAAAGCTTCGGTTTTGTCCAAGAAGAAGCGTAACTGCCTGTGAATGTCCAATGAATGCAGTAGTCTTTCAACTTTATTCTGTGGTTTTGGATAAAAAGTTGGCAAGTGAATGGTTTGGTTTAGAGACACACTTGAAACCACCTTAGGCATAAACGTAGAGTTAGTTCTTAAGGACACCCTGTCCTGGTGGAAAATGAGGAAAGGTTCAACTGCCATTAGTGCCTGTAATTCTGAAACTCTTCATGCAGAAGTTATTGCCAGGAGCAGAGCAGTTTTCCAAGAGTTGTATTTTAATTCTGCTGTGCTAGCTGGTTCAAAAGGAGGTAAAGTTAATTTTGCCAAAACAAAGTTGAGGTCCCAAGTTGGAGTAGGTGCTCTACGGGGCGGTCTTATGTTTTTAGCCCCTCTGAGGTACTGTTTTAGCAAAGGATTAGAGAAAATTGGTGGATCCGTGTTGTAATGTGCAGAGATGGCAGAGGCGTGGATCTTGATGGATGAAAAGGAGAGGCCTTTGTCCAGCATCTCAGTCAAATATTGTAGTATCTGAGGAATGTTTGGCAGAAGAGGATCAAGGCTGTAAGCCTGGTTCCAGGCACAGAATCTCTTCCATTTATCCGAGTAGGCTTTCCTGGTACTAGGCCTTCTGGCCTCCAGAATGACATCCATAACAGCTTTGGAGAGAGGCATTGCTTGCGTGGCTAGGGAATCTTCCATGCAGCTAGGTTTAGTGTCTTTAGCTGGCTGTGGAGTATCTGATTGTTGTGCTGAGACAGCAGATGTGATATTTGAGGCAAAATCTAGGGTGGTCCTTGTGGTAAGTTTTTTAAGATTGGGTACCAGTGCTGGTGTGGTCAGTCTGGTGCAATCAGGATCATTTTTGGCTCTTCTTGCCTGGCTTTTATGGGTACCTTTGGAAGAAGAGGCAGTGGTGGAAAAGCGTATTCTTGTAGGTTTGTCCAGCTGAATGAGAGGGCATCCACTTTCCATGCTTGTGGATGGTAACTCTTTGTGCAGAATTTCTTTAGCTGGCAGTTCATTGGGGAGGCAAAGAGATCTATGTCCAGGCTCCACCATTTCTTTGTTATCATTCTGAATATTTGAGGATTCAATTCCCATTCATGGGGATCCATGATATTTCTGCTTAAGTCGTCTGCCAGTGTGTTTTTCTCTTCTGGCAGGAATTGTGCTTGTAGATGAACTTGATAGTTTATAGCTGTGTTCCACAAGGTCATGGCTTGTTTGCAGAGGGGGTAGGAGTGAGTTCCCCCTTGCTTGTTTACGTACCACATACCTGTGGTGTTGTCTGTCTTTAGTAGTACTTGTCCTGGATGCAACAGGTCCTTGAAAGCTATAAGGGCATTTTGTACAGCTAGCATCTCTTTCTGATTGATGTGCAGATGCCTTTGTTCTGCGGGCCACTTGCCCTGAATACATTTTCCTGCCATGTGTGCTCCCCAGGCGTAATCCAATGCATCTGTTGTCAGTGTTTGCCTGGCTGTGGGTTGAGTGAAAGGCTGTCCCTTGTTGAGATGACAAGCTTGAGCCCACCATCAAAACTCCTGTTGAAGACACGGTATTAGTGGCAGAACTGTTTCCAAACTTTGACAGTGTTGAGACCATACATTCTTTAGGTACCATTGTAGTTTCCTCATATGCAGTCTGGCATATGGAATTAGTAGTATGCAAGATGCCATGAAGCCCAAGGCCTGCAGAATTTTTCTTGCAGGGAGTTGGGTCTTTGTTGCCATCAATTGAAAGTATTGTGTCAGTTGTCCTTGCTTGTCTGGCATGAGAAAAGCCATCTGGGCCGTTGTGTTCAAGCTGGCACCCAGGAATATTATCTCTTGTGAGGGCACTACTTTTGATTTCTTTTCGTTTACTGTGTACCCCAGGCAACTTAATAACTTTTTTACAAATGCCAGATGCTTTAGAAGAATGTCCTTGCTCTCTGTTTGAATCAGGCAGTAGTCCAGGTATGGGTAAATTTGAATTCCTTTCTGTCTGCAAAATGCAATTACTGGTGCCAGGCACTTTGTGAAGACCCTGGGCGAAGTAGATAATCCAAAGAGCAGTGCAGAGAACTGATAGTGCATTGGACCAGCTATGAATCTGAGGTATCTTCTGCAGTTTTGTCTGATAGGTACATGCAGGTATGCCTCCTTGAGGTCCAAAGTCACGAGCCAAGCTTACTTGCCCAGCATGGGAAGAAGCTGCTGTAATGTCAACATTTTGAATTTCGGAACATCCAGTGCTTAGTGAAGAAAGATCCAGAATGGGCCTCTAGGCTTTGTCTTTTCTGGGAACCAGAAAGAGTCTTGAGTAAAATCCTTGCCCTTGTTCCTGTGGTGGTACCTTTTGAATAGCTCCCATGTTCATGAGTGCCATGATTTGTTTTTGGGCCTCTGCCCATTGATTTAGTGGCAGATTTGGCATTCCTTTTAACCTTGGCAGAGTGTGAAAGTGGAACCTATAACCTTTTAAAATAATATTGAGAACCCATTTGTCTTGGGTGTTTATGCCAATTGTGATAGAAAAGTGCCAGTTTTCCTCCCAAAGGGGCTGCTAAGACAGTTGTTTGGCAGCTGGAGTGGGAAGTCATTGGGGCTGTTTTTTATATGGTTGGTGCCCATCTTCCCCTTCTTTCTGGCCTGATGCACCCCATTGTCGAGGCCTGTAAGGACCTTGTGGCTGACCTCTACCTCTTGGCCGTCTGTATCTGCCCCTTTGAGGACTGTCCGTAACTGGAAAGGACCAATTCTTTGTTGGCCAGTTTCTACTAAATCGAGGAGGCTGAACCTGTAAGAAATCCTTCACTGTGTGCATAGATTTTGCCTTATCCTCCATTTTCTTTAATACCTCTTCTTAACTCCAAATAAAACATCCTGCTGTAAAGGTGTAAAGATGGAGTCTGGATCCAAGAAATGCGATCAGACTGTCTAGGAACCTTTGGTGCAGGAACTGCAATAATTCTGGGGCCAGGAGACCTTTTCTTGGTTCTCTCCTGACAGACTTTAGGCAGCTTAGATTTTTCTTTAGTTTCTCTCTGTCTTTCTCCTTAGACCTATCCCTCTCCTTACCTTTTTTCTTGTTGGAAGAAGAAGCAGAAGCAGCAGCAGCAGCAGAAGAGGATGCCTTAGGTTCCAAGGACATTATGGTCCCTGTCTGGGGGGGAAATAAGGCATTTCAGTACAAGTTTCTCTTTATGCCCTTGAAGTGCTCTGGAGCCAAAGGCAGTACAAATAAAGTAAAAGGCTTGAAAGTGTGAAGGTCTCAAGCATTATACATGCAGAGTGCGAGTCTGGGGGTTGTATTTTATGCCCACAGGGAGAGCACATTTTGAAGCCTGAAGACATGAGAACCAACTATAAAAGCACCACTACTATATGAAAAAACTGCAATCTAAATCTAAGTTAATTCTAAAAAACAAACTTAAGCAAACACACCAACACACACAGAAGAAAAATACTGCACAAAAGGTACAAGAAAAACACCTTCTCAGAGTCTGCTCTATACACACTGTAAATCCTTACTTAACTATTTTAACAGGGGAGGAGAATTAAAGGTGAGCATTCGTTCCACACATCTGGCATTAACAGGCAGCAAACAAAATCTGAGATGGTTCGGGCAAGACAAGGAAATTGTGGGTAGGGGAGGAGTCAGAGCTTTGGCATGAGGCACCAAGGTCAGATTCCATTACCCACATGTAGAATCAGATGAAAAAAGAAAATCAGATCACAGAATTCCATGGAATAACATAACAACCAGGGCTAACAGCTTAATGGTAACTATTCTTTATATTACATAAATGCAAACAATTTATGAGTTTTACGTTTATAAGCATAACCATTTTCACTAGTAACACATACGCAATAAGAATTACTTGAATACTACAAGCTATTGCAGAACTACAAGAAATCTGGAGAGTTTTGTTTGTGTCTTTCGGCTTTTCCCGGTTAGGGGTCGCCACAGTGGAACTCCGGTCCGCTAATGATTGGCAGTAGATTTTTACGTGCTGGCTTGCCGGGCCTAACGCACAACCTTCAACAAAGGAAGGCCCACTCACGCATGTCGGCACACAGAAGATGCTCTGAGAATCGAATGGGCAACATCTAACTGTGAGGCGACAACACTACCGCAGTACAAGACAAGAAATCTACAGAGTATGACCTTAAAAACTTATGCAATCACTGCTTCTTAAATTCCTATGGAAAAGACATGAAAGCTAAAAAGTACCCAACATATTGGCCATTCTTCAACAATGTTGTGTTGGAATACTCTGTAATTGCTATACTTGAATGTATATTTTACAAAATCTATGGCAGCTGAATTACATTATATTTGTATTTAGTACTTTGCTAAGTAGATAAACTAGTAACCTGGTAAATTTATAGCATGCAGCAGGATTGAGTATTACCTGTAGGCATTGTACTTTTGTACTGCTTTAAGTGCACGCTGTGGGTCGAAGGGACCATTGTGTATCAGTTCATCAACCAAGGTAACAAATTAATAAATAGAAAATTAATAAAACTACAGCTTTGTCACATCTTTATGAAATCAACCTCAAATCACATCACATATGTGCACTACAGCTACTACTACATTAAAAAGTGGCTCCATTAAGTACCATTTCTCCGGTATCTGGAGCCTTTGATTACAATGCCTGCAAGCTTCCCTTCCAGAGCAAGCAGTACAGTCCCCACTAGCTTTGCTTGTGTAGCCCTCTACACCATATATAGCCTCTTGTATACAACTTTCAACCTCTGCTGTTTTAGAGGCACACTTTTCCTTCAGTATAGCCTCCACAACAGTATATAAGTTCATAGGTTTATAGGTTAGTACTAGGCTAACTGCCCTTGCGAGCCATTTTAAGCCTAGCCAATTATCCCTTGTGAGATTCAAACCCTGCACCTTGTGTTTGTAAGGCAAACACCTTAACCATTAGGCCACCCTCCCAACACTTACAACTTTCCTTTCACAGCATAAAACTCTTACATGTGAAATCATGTACTGGTTCACCAATATACCTATTCATAGAAACTGCAAAAGAAAAACAGTTAAATCAAAAACCCTGGTGCTGTGGGGTCTTGCACTCATAAAACACTTCTATACAGGGGGTTTGCCCCTTCACTCCCTCACTTTATATAAAACTATACACCTTCAGGGTAGGTTATAATATGTTAAAGAAATGGAACGTTGAGGGCATAACCAAACATGGAGGAAAATTGTGTTACTTTTTATTTTTTAGCAAATCCCCAAATAAACAGCAAAAATGGTTTACACCAAAAAATAAAAATCTAACACTTTTCACACTATTATCTAATACTTCCTAGCTCTCAGCACTGATACTTGGAGAAGACTACCTTACAAAAGAATAATCCCATTTTCAGTAAGGAAATGGTTACAATGTTACAGGCATCTAAACACTGTTCAACACAGAATGTTGGACAACACAGAGATGATCACATGAGCAGTTTTGGGCTGCCTTATTCTGCATTTCATTGTGAATGATTTTCACTTAGTAAGGATCAACTCCGTGAAAGAGAGTGTTTTTGTGCCCATTAAATATGTAGTACTTTCTTGTCCTTGACAGTTATAAAACAATGTCACAAAAATCCTATAGTTTCAAAACTATTTTGGGTACTTCAGTGTTAATCCAACCAGGAGAGCTGTTATCTCCATATCTGAGAAAGCAGTTCCAGGGACTCAATTCCCCTTAATAATAGCACTGGATTTGGACTTGGGTACCAGTGCTACCAGGGTTGTACAAAACTATCAGATTAGCCAGAATGAGTATTTTCGTTTGGCTATTCAGGACAGAACTTAACAGAACAACCGTCCAGAAATTGTTCTTGTGAAAAAGTTAGATTATGAAAAAACACAAATTGTTATTGCAGCTGACTGCAGAAGATGGTGGTGAACCTCAAGGGAGTGGAACAGCTGTACTTCTGGTAGCTGTTCTAGACAGTAATGATAATCTGCCTGTTTTAACCAGACAATTTACAATGTGAAGCTTTTTCAACAGAATGCAGTAAATTACGTAGCACTGAAGGTGAGCACCACAAACCTTGATGATGGGACTTAATGGTGACATCACTTATGCATTTTCTCATATTTCAGATGCAATGTGTCGTATTTTTAAGTTAAACAACAAAAGTGGAGAAATAACTGTAGCTGAACCACTGGATTTTGAGGACATAAGCATTTATCAGATGGAAATGCAAGCCAGAGATGGTGGTAGCTTGATTGTGTATAGTAAGGTAGTAAATTAAATTGTTGATGTGAATGAGAAAGCACCACAAATAATTCTAACTTTTGTAAGAAGTCCCCTACCAGAGGATTCTTCCATTCTGATGGTTGTAGTGCTTTTCAATGTCAAAGAACGAGATAATGGGGGTAAACGATAATGTTACTGGATAGGATGTCATCTTTAGAACAGAAATCATAATTGGGAGAATTATGACAGATTAGGCTCCCGGTTGATTTAAAATGCAAGTACCCTATTTTGTACTAATTAGACAACGCGATTGTCATATTACACTGAAATTGCAAATCACAGAAACAAATACTTACCACTAAATTATTCTTAAGTAGAAGCTGTTCTATTGCAAATTAAATAATGTGTCAGTTCATTTTGAGCATATATAAAAATAATTTGCAACCCTGATGCAACTCTTGGAAGGAAAGCATGCCTCGGAGCTGGAACTTGATACGACCAACGTATACTTACAGCATGTAAACTGTGAAGGTCTTGGTCCTTGTCTCCCTTCTCTCCTCAGATCGAGTTTGCTGCCCAACATATATCAGACATCCAACCCAATAACACCTTATTACCAGGATAATCAATACAAAAAAACCCTTAGCTTGGACAGGACCAAGGATCCCAACAATAACCATCTGATAAGAAAACATATCATAATCTGAATGATAAGGTTAGGGGGAAAGGGGGGGACGGTTGAAGACAAATAAAGTACAACTACTCAGATGGAACATTATGGTGAGTACATAACGTCTTTATCTGAAGTAGTTTACTTCATTTGATCTTCAACCTGTGGGACAGAGTCCCCAGCTACCAAACTCTTGGATGGCCCTCATGGAAGGATGTTCCAGAGCACCGTAGAACCAAAGGATGCTCTACTCCTAGAGACAATGTCTAATTTATAATGCAAAATAAAGGTATGAGATGAGGCCCAAGTGGCAGCCGAACAAATATCATCCAAAGATACCCTGGACCAAAAGGCTGCTGATGTAGCCATAGATCGGGTCGAATGAGCTTTCACTTTCCCTGGCAGAGACAGGCCTCTCTCCAAATAGGCTCGGCCAATGCATTGTGAAATCCAGCGAGCAAGTGTCACTTTTGAGAATGGTTTACTGAAGAAAGGTTTGGCATAACACACAAAGAGTTGATAAGATTTGCGGAAGGGTTTAGTCCTGTGTAGGTAAAACTTCAACTGTCTATGCACATACAATAAATGTAACCTATATTCCCCTTTGTTCTGGTAGTTAGGAAAAAAGACTGGTAAGTTAATGGTGTGATTAATATTGGCTTCCAAAGCTACCTTAGGAAGGAAGGATGGGTTAGTGCATAGCGACACCCTATCTTTATGAAAAACCATGTACGGCATTTTGATTGAAAGAGCATGAAGCTCTGACACCCTTCTGGCGGAAGTGAGGGCGACCAAGGCGGAAGTTTTTCAGGTCAAAAAATGCAAATCTACTGAAGCCGCAGGCTCAAAGGGGGGAGAAACCAATGCCTGCAACAGTAAGGTACGGTCCCACGGCGGGATAGGATCCTTTACTGGGGGTCTAAGAAGAAAAGCACCTTTAAGAAAGGTCTTACAAAGTTTAGAGGAACCCAATGAAGACATATTTACCCCCACATGAAAATTAGAATTGGCTGCTAGTTGGACTTCAACCGTAGAGAAACTGGCACCCTGTTGAAAAATGCTAGCCAGAAAATCTAAGACTGACAAAAGAGGTGCGGTAAAAGGGTCCAGAGACCACTGAGTGGCCATATCGAGAAACGTTTCCATTTACTACGATACACTTTTCTGGTAGAAGATTTGTGAGCCGCTACCAGAATGGGCTTAACAGGGGTTACAAACCGTGAGTCCTAATAATTATGGGAACTGGAGCAGCCAAGCAGTGAGCTTCAGACTGTCCAGGTCTGGGTGTGGGGATCCCTGAGGGATGCAAGAGAAAATCCGGAACCGGATCCAAAGTCCATAGTAGAACAACTAGATGAGACCTGAGTAAGGGAAATCAAACCTGTCAAGGCCAGAATGAAGTGATGATGATCACAGTGCTCCCCAGCTAACTTCGACATAAGGGGAAGAGGAGGATATGGATAAAGAAGACCAGGAGGCCAAGCATGAATCAGAGGGTGTCTGGGGGTTTTCCACGGCAGGGGGTTCAGAGTGAAAAACTCACTGCATTTCGAGTTGGAAGGAGATGCAAAGAGATTGCAGCAAGGACGACCCCACTCTAGAAAGATCTGTTTTGCTACTGAAGAGTCAGAGACCACTTATAAGGTATCAGGATAGATCTGCTGAGCCTGTCCGCTAGAATGATGGACCATCCTGGAATATGCATTGCCACCAGAAAACGGCCGGTGGAGATCACCTATTCCCACATTTTTATGGCTTCTCGACACAGGGGATAAGATCTGGTTCCCCCTTGTTTGTTGATATACTAGACCAATGACATATTGTTCATCTGAACTGCAATCGTTCCTAGAGGAAGGTGAGCATGAAGGGCCTGCAACGCAAGAACCACTCTCATCTCTAGAACACTGATGTGCACATAGGTCTTGGAAGGGGACCATGTGCCTTGGACTGTCCTTCCTGAGCAGTGTCCCCCCACCCTAGTAGGGAGGTGTCCTTGGTCACCATGGTCTTGAGAAAGGCAGGTTGGAATGGGTGTCCCTTGAGGGGATCTGGGGACTGAATCCACCACCAAAGAGAGTCCCTGCATGCTTTCGAGATTCTCACCAGGAAAGGACAAGGGGAGTTCTAACAGGGACCACTGAACCGCAAGTGTCCACTGCAACACTCTCGTATGAAGACGCACCATTGGAAGAATACTGATTGTGGCCGCCCTAGACTGCATCGGCTGTTGGTGAATGGATCTGAAGTATGTGTAAGACGTGTAACCTCAGACTGTGTATCCTGTCTGACATAAGAAATACCCTCATTTGAAATGTGTCCAGCTGTGCTCTGATGAAATCCAAAACCTGAACCGGGAGTAGAGCAGATTTGCTCATGTTGACTGCGATGCCAAACTTGTTGGCTAGCTGAAGGAAGGCGTCCCTGGCCTGACAAAGTAGATGCTCTGAAAGGGTGGTAAAGAGTCAATCGTCCAGGTACAGAAAGACCTGAATACCCTGAAGCCTCAGGTGAGCCGCTACTACTGTCATTACCTTGGTTAACACCCGGGGGGTTGTGGCGAGACCAAAGGGAAGGGCTCGAAATTGATAATGATTGGCTCCCAGCCGGAAGCGAAGAAACCTCCTCTTGATGTGACAGTATGCATCCTGGAGATTGATCGAGCACATCCAGTCTCTGGCCTGCAGATAGGGCAGGATAGACTGAATCGTGACCAACCATAATTTTGTTTTGGTTACCAATAGGTTCAATTTGGACAGATCCAAGATTGGTCTGAGGTCCCCCGTATTTTTCGGCATTAAAAAGGACCTGGAATAAACTCCGGATCCAGACTGGTCTAGGAGGACCAACTGAATAACTCTTTTCCTTAGCAGTGAATCTATTTGTACTGCTGCCTCCTCCCGCTGCACGGGTGGGACGTCCGGGAAGGCTGTGTTTGATGGGGAGGTTCCTGTAATGGAACGGGATATCAAATGGATATGATGCGCAACACTCACTGATCTGTTGTTATGGACTCCCATGCTAAAGGGAGTAGTGACAAATGACCCCCGACTGCCTCCAGAGATGAACAGTCGGGTAACCTCTCAGGGCTGCTGCCTGGGTTTATCCAAGACGGGTTTCTTGGGACCCGAAATTCTTAGGACCCTGTCTGCCTCTAGGGTGGCGGCTGTAAAATCCCCCTCTGCCTCTGGGGGAAGGCGAGTCCTGAGCATCCCGGGAAAATGCCTGAGACTTGTGGAACCACATCTTCTTTGGGTCTCCTGGTTCCTGGAAAAGGACCTTTGAGGCGGGGAGAAGCTGATCCCGATGGCAGACAGTGTCTTCCCATCCTCGCTCTGGACCAAAGTCTCTCTGACTGTCTTACCTAACAGCAGTGACAAACGACCCCAGACTGCCTCCAGAGATGAAGTCGGGTAACCCCTCAGGGCTGCTGTCTGGGTTTATCCAAGAAGGGTTCTTGGGACCTGAAATTGTTAGGACCTTGTCTGCCTCTAGGGCGGCGTCTGTAAAATCCCCCTCTGCCTCTGGGGGAAGGCGAGTCCTGAGCATCTCGGGAAAATGCCCGAGACTTGTGGAACCACATCTTCTTTGGGCCTCATTGGTTCCTGGAAAAGGACCTTTGAGGTGGGGAGAAGCTGTTCCTGATGGCGCAAAGTGTCTTCCCGTCCTCGCTCTGGACCAAAGTCTCTCTGACTGTCTTCCCTGAACAGGGAAGAACCGTCTTAAAGGGCATTGGGTAAACAATGCCTCGAAGGGCTCCATGAAATGACATAAGTGGAGCCAAGCATGATGCCTGATGGCAATGCCTGTCCCCTCCTCTCATGCGCCTCCCTCCATGGCTTGGAAGAGCAAAAGCATGGACGTGTTGAATACTGCTTTTAGGGTGGCCATTCATGCATCAAACGTCTTCCTGTCCTCTGCCGACATGGACCCTGGGGTCGATTCCGTGATTTCCTTGACAAAATATCTCTGGCGTCGGATGACGTGCACCATATAGTTCAGCTCCCTCACAGAGAAGGTCACTGAAGTATAAACTCGCTTCCCAAAGCGATCCAACACTCTCGACTCAAGGTCAGGAGGGTGGACAGTGGAGCTCTCCTGAGCGAGCTCCTTCTTGGTGGCCGCCGCCACCTTGCCTGAGGGGGGACTCAAAACCTTATCTGGATGCTTAGAAACTGACTCTATGGTGTCTGTCTCCTTCCAAGCCCTAAATGTTATTAGTTCCACAAGTGGATCAGCAGGAGGGGACACTCAAAAGGTAGATGGGCCCATGCCAAATGCCTCCAGAAACACGGACTCGTCAGAGGTTGGCTTTGGGGCAGACCACCCCCCCCATCTCTGGAGGAGAAGCTCCATGATGTCCCCAAAGGAGACATCCTCAGGGGATGATCTTGGGGAGCATTCCCCTTCATCCAAGTCAGTGTCCTCTGTGAGGGACTCTGGTGGAGAGTCCAAGTGTCTCCTTTTACATGTATGTTTGCAGGGGGCTTCCTCAGGGGGACTGTCTGGGGAGGCTTCGCAAATGGGCTGTTCTGAAGTTGGAACTATCTGGGGCATTATGGGCACGGGCTGTCCCTGAGCGGGCAAGATGGCCGGAACCACACTCAGAGTCAGGGGGGTCTGGATGGATTCAGAGGATGAGATGATCTGGTCCGAGGTCTCGACCCTGCAAGAATCCTCTCCACCATGTTGAATGCAGTGGGGGAACATGCCTCCTGGGTAGAAAAAGCAGAAGTCACTCTCCCTTGTCCCAACAGGGGAATCGCAGCCAAACCTGCTGGAGCAGAGACACAGAGGGATGCTCATCTCAGACAGGCTCGGAGCAGAAAACACCCCCTCAGATCCGACCCCAAGGCTGCAGCTCCAAGAGCTCGGATCCGATCCTGTCAGGTCCAACAAACTCAAGGCACTGGCTGGCATCAAGGTACAGGGTACCATCAGCACCAACTCATCGACTCTAATTGTCCTTGGATCCAATGACTTTGAAACTGTGGGTCAGATCAGAGGAGTAATAGGACGGAACAATGGTTGGAAGGGACCCGCTCCAGAGGGAGAAAGCCCCGGCAAGACCCCCATCTGTATCTGAGTGCAGACAAAACTCCGCATCATCTTGTCCATCTCTGCTTTTAACAGGCTCCTTGTTGGAATAGGAGGAGGCTGCCGAAATTGGACGGGAGTGCCGGGGGGGGGGGGTTAACAGGAGACTGGCTTTGTTGCTCCTCGGGCTCAGGTGAAAACCTAGGGGTCGTAGGCCTGGATACAGACTTCACTTTTGGCGGTAAGCCGGCCTGCAACAAGTGGTCGGGGGATTGCTTGCGAAGCCGGTCCTTCTTAACCTGATCGCCTTCCATGGACCTCTTGGCAGGAGTCCCAGAGGCCGGGGAATAAGAAGACAGAGCAGTAGCCACTGCTTTCCCTGTGGGGGAAGAGGGGACCACAGTCCCAGCAGAAGAGGGCAACAGGCCCTTAAGGATCAATTTTTCCCACCTGTCCTTAAATGCCCTGGGGTTAAACCCAGCGCAAATTGGACAGGGGGACTGGAGATGTTCAGCCCCCAAGCAGACCACCTACAGAGTGTGGCCATCTGCCGGGGAAAGCTTATGGCCACACCCTGTGCAATTTCTGAAACCAGGATTCAGGGCATCCGCCATCCCTTTAGCCAGTCCAGAAACTCACTCACACACTCACATGAGAAAGAGAAAGGGAAAGGAAAGCCTACCCCCTTTTTTTTTTTTTTAAACTAAATGAAGAACCCCGAGGAGGTACAGAAAAGTTCAAGAGAAAGGAAAAGGTCAAGAGAAAGCTAAAACAGAAAAACACAAGTTTACAAATACAGCAAAAAATACGCTGGAGCTCATACCTCTCAACCATACCAAATCTCTCATTTTTTAGTGGGTTTTGAGGTCCAAATAATGGGGTGCCACAATTCCAGAGTGGCATCCCTTAATTTCCGACTTTCCCAGCTTTTTGTTTTAAAATAGTTTTCTCAGCTTTTTTCGGATTGACATCATCACGTGGAGGCATGCGTGGTGATGTCAGTTCATGAACAGCCTGTTGGAATTCAGCTGAGGGCTTTGCTCTTGCTCTGGGCAGAGTGGGTGAGTTTAGCCATGCCCCATGGGACAGATGAGATCTCGTCAAGAAGCAAAGCCTAAACACTGAGCGAGCATTGGAATTTATTACTGCTGCATTTTATTTCCAGGTAAAGCACTTTGAATGCGTTCACTGATCTGAACCGTGCTTTAGTAATTTAATGGAACGAGCATTGGAATTTATTGCTGCTGCATTTTATTTCCAGGCAAAGCACTCTGAATGCACGCAATTTAAAATTGCTTTCACTGATTTGAACCATGCTTTATTCATTTAATGGAACTGTGTGTGTGTGTGTGTGTGTGTGTGTGTGTGTGTGTGTGTGTGTGTGTGTGTACACAAGTACTATTTCCAGAAAAATACTTAGCATGGACAAAAGTTTGTATTTTGTAAAATAAATGCGTTCTTGATTCTACGAAAAGCAATAGGTGAAGCCCCAGCTTTGTAAGGTAGAAGCTGACTGCAGAAAATAAATGTTACATTGGAAAATATACTTTTGTGACTGAGTGTGTCGCATAAGTGTAAATCACTGCAAGAAGTGTTTGATTTCTACGCGGAAGCACTTTGTGAAGAACTTGGAGCAATTTGAGTTGTTAAATCCATCATATTTGAGTTGTTAAATCCATTATATTGGTGAGGCAGGATGTTGTGCCAAAGTTGTGTAAAGGTAAGCTGCTGCCATGTGATGAAGGTAAGAATAGATAGAATTGGAAAGTTTGAGAGAGAGTAAACACTATTAGTCCAGTGAAGTATGGCAAATGGGCAGCTCCAATTGTTCCTGAATGGATAATTCCATAAGTACTTATCATGACTTTAAACTGACCATTAATCAGGCTTCAAGTAGTGAGACATCTGCTCTCTTGAATAGAAGGGATTAGGACCACTACAAGTGATGGACTTGTGCTTTTTTTAATAGATTTAGCAGGTTATCAAGAAGTATTCCTTTGTACTGATTCTAAAAACTATGCAACAATATGCATAGACAATTGTTTGTATACAACACATTGCCATCAGTTATGCACTGTACTGTCTCTTGTTATCAGAGAATGATGGGAAAATGTACTTCTTGACTTGAATGTTGTTCATATACATGGATGACTTGTGGGCATCACATTCTCAATAACTTACATAAAGTGCTCCAAAGGCTTAAAGATTATGAAGAGTCACAAAATCAAAATATATGTTTGGAGAAATCACAGGTTAACTATCTGGGACAAGTTCCAGACAGACATGCCCATCCTCACAAATGGTGAAGGCCATTTTTAAATCACCTCCTCTCCACATATATGAAAGAGCTGCAGACGTTTCTTGGCTTGATTACCTGTTATGGCAGGTTAATGCCTAACCAAAGCAGGATGTTAGCACTGCTTTACAGGATGCTGAAAGGTGTGTCACTGGAAATGGAACCCATTTTACAGCAGAATGGAATAATTCATTGCAAGTGCACTGAATGACAAATGGGTTAGTCATGAGTTCCATACAAGTGTTCAAGGCAGGTATGAAGAAACTGCCAAATACCATGTAGAAAACTGAAGATTTTGCTTTTCCTAATACAATACAGATAACAACTCTTGAGCTGCTCTACAAGACACCAGCAACTGTATTCTTAAGCAGAGATATCAGACAGATTAGACGCGATGAAATCAAGCTATAGAGACTTTGTACTACATTAATGTTTTGCAAAAATGTTATCATGGTAAGCATGTGAGGGACAGACCTTTTGAAGAAGGTTCAGTGCATCTCTGGGATACCAGTGGTGAGGCCCAAAGTGGAATCCAGGAACTGTGTTTGGCTTATACTTTTGGTGCCTTCCTCTTAACATTTGGATGGTGCAGTGGCAGTGTTGTTGCCTCACAGCGAGAGGTTCTCTGGTTTGATTCTTGGCTGAAGTGCCTTCTGAGTGGAGGAGTTATAGCTCTCAACTGTACAATTTTGCCATAATGTCTGGAATGTGTTTGACTCATACTTTTGGTCTGTTCTTAAAATGTGATTGGTGCAGTGGTAGTGTTGTTACCTCACAGCAAGAGGTTCTCTGGTTCACTTCTTGGCTGAAGTACCTTCTCTGTGGAGTCTGCATGTCCTCCCTGTGTTTGTGTGGGTTTCAAAAAGGGCAAAAATAAGCTAACCACACTGCTAAAGGAGACTCGCAAGCAAAACAACCAAACTGAAAAAAATAATTGTGAGTCAACTAACAAGGTCCAGACAGGATAAACCTCTGTTGAACACCAAGAATATATAGAAAACTGTTTTATTGAAGAAGGTTAGCACTTTCACAGGGTTACCACTTCATCAGACCAAATACAAAAGTATGTTAAAACACAGAGCTATTTAAAACATAGCACAACCAAGCAACTAAAACTAATTAAAAAAGACCAATCAAACAAAGTGAAGTAACCCATATCACCGTCTACTCAGTAGGACTGGTTTAAGGTAGACACCACTATTAAGTCCTGGGTATTCATATGCATGCAAAGAAAAGTACAGTTGTGTACACTTATCATAAATGTAGATGTTTGAGTGTATTCACTGTTGCAGTCATTACATTTGGGTAATCTGCTGGCAGGTTGCCCTCAGTCGGCTGAATTCCAAAGTCTTGGGTCCTGCGTCGGTTGCTGTCTTCTCTTCCATGACGTCAGGTCGTCAGGGGTATAAAACATGCAGCCGACGCCATTTTCTTTAGTTTTTCTTGCCCCCGATGTCAGGTGCCCCTAAAAAGGTAGCCAATTTTTATATAAATATACATGCATCAATATAAACTTTACCTTCATCTACAAGCAAATACACCACAAAGGTTGCAGAAGATAGAGAAGGAAAGATAAATTTCAAAATGACAGGGGGATGGTGGGAGGGTAACCTGGACTGCAACAGTGAATATGCTCGAACATCTACATTTATGTTAAGTGTTTACAACTGTACTATGTTCTTCGTGTTTCACTGTTGCAGTCATTACATTTGGGTAGAATCCCAAAGCTATGGTTGGGGGGCTGGAGCTAAACAGCATTAGGTGCGGCTATAAGGCCCTGCAGCACTACAGTGGCAAAGCCTGCCCTGGACTTAGAGTAAAGAGGCAAATGGCAATGCTTTGCAAGGGTGTGAACAGAACTCCAAGTAGCAGCCTCTAGAATGTCTTTGATTGGTACTCCTCTGAGAAAAGCTGCTGAAGTAGCTGCATCTCTGGTGGAATGAGACCTAATGCCCTTGGGCACAGGTTTACCATGGTGTAAGTAGCAGAAACCGATGCAGTGGCTTATCCACTTTGAAACTGTCTGCTTTGAAATAGCCTTTCCTTCTGATCCTGCAGCATATGACACTAGTAATTGCTCAGTTTTTCTTAGAGCTTTAGTCCTGCTCAAGTAGAATCTTAGCTGTCTGTGTACGTCCAAGGAATGCAGAATTCCCTCCACCTTGTTCTGCGGATTTGGCTAGAAAGTTGGCAGATTAATTGTTTGGTTAAGGGCCACACTGGAAACCACCTTAGGCATAAAAGTAGGATTTGTCCTCAGAGACACCCTGTCTGGGTAGAATATGATAAAAGGCTCTACAGCCACGAGGGCCTGTAGTTCTGAAACTCTTCTTGCTGAAGTAATTGCTAGCAGCAGAGCTGTTTTCCATGATAAGAACTTTGGATCAGAGGTAGCAGCTGGTTCAAATGGAGGCAGGTTGAGCTTTTCCAACACATAATTGAGGTCCCATGCAGGTAATGGTGATCTTCTAGGAGACCTTAATTTTTTGGCTCCTCTAAGATATTGCTTTAGTAAAGGATGAGAAAAGATTGGTGGCTCTGTATTGTAATGAGCCAAAATGGCAGAGGCATGGATTTTGATTGATGAGAAAGATAGGCCTTTGTCAAGCATCTCAGTTAAGTATTGTAATATATCTGAGGAATACCTGGTTCTGCTGTATCAGTTCCTGGTGCTTGATTCCAACCACAGAATCTCTTCCATTTGACAGCATAAGATTTTCTAGTACTTGGCCTTCTGGCTTCCAAAATGACATCCATCACAGCTTTACTGAGAGGTGGTGTTTGTATGACTACATGATTAGCCATGCTGCCAGGTTCAGAGTCTGTAGTTGATTGTGCAGGATCTGATTGTTTTGCTGGGACAGTAGTTGTGGTCTTTGAGGTAAGGTCCAAGCTGGGTATTGAGACAAGTTCCTTAGGATTGGGTACCAGGATTGGCGGGACCAGTCCGGGGCAATTAATATCATCTTTGGCTTCTCTTGTCTGACTTTTAGGAGGACCTTGGGTAGAAGTGGCAGAGGAGGAAAGGCATAAATATATAGGTTTTTCCAACTGAAGGATAGGGCGTCCACTTTCCATGCTTGTCTATGATACGTCCTTGTGCAGAATTTTTTCAATGGATAATTTTGAGGAGAAGCAAATATATCTATGTCTGGGCTCCGCCATTTCTCTGTTATCATGCTGAAGACTTGTGGATTTAGTTTCCACTGGTGAGGATCCATAAGGTTTCTGCTTAAATCATCTGCCAGAGTGTTTTGTTTTCCTGGCAGGAATTGAGCTTGAAGATGTATTTGGTAGGTCAAAGCTGTGTCCCACAATGCCATGGCTAATCTGCAAAGTGGGTATGAGTGTGTGCCCCCTTGCTTGTTTATATACCACATGACTGTGGTGTTGTCCGTCTTTATCAGTAGTTGTCCTGGATGAAGTAAGTCCTTGAAGGCTGCTAGGGCATTTTGAACAGCTAGCATCTCTTTCTGGTTGATATGCAGATGCATTTGTTTTGGTGTCCATAAGCCCTGAATGCATCTTCCTGCCATGTGGGCCCCCCAGGTATAATCTGATGAGTCTGTTAATGTTTGGCTGGCAGGGAGTAGAATGAAGGGCAGTCCCATGTTTTGGTGACATGCCTTTGCCCACCATAGAAACTCCTGTTGCAGGCAAGGAATGAGAGGAATCATTGCTTCCAGACTGTGTGAATGTTGACTCCATAAACTTTTTAGGTACCATTGAAGTTTCCTCATATGCAGTCTTGCATATGGAATTAGTAAGATGCAGGATGCCATGAAGCCCAGAGCCTGAAGAATTGGTCTTGCAGAAGACTGGGTTTTTGTTGCCATCAGTTTGAAGTAAGTAGTCAGTTGCCTTTGCTTGTCTGGTGTGAGGTAAGCCATCTGGGCAGTTGTATCTAAGCTTGCACCCAGGAATGTTATCTTTTGAGAGGGTACCAGTTGTGATTTCTTTTCGTTTATTGTGTACCCTAGGCATGTTAGAAGCCTTCTCACAAATGCCAGGTGTTGAAGAAGAGTGTCCTTGCTCTCTGCTTGAATGAGACAGTCGTCCAAGTAAGGATATATTTGTATACTTCTTTGTCTGCAAAATGCCATTACTATTGCCAGGCACTTTGTAAAGACCCTGGACACAGTAGATAAGCCAAAGGGCAGTGCAGAGAATTGGTAATGCATTAAGCCAGCCTTGAATCTGAGGTATCTCCTGCACGATTGTCTTATTGTGACATGCAGGTATGCCTCTTTTTAGGTCTAAAGTCACCAGCCAAGCATTCTTGCCCAGCATGGGCAGAAGCTGCTGCAAAGTCAGCATTTTGAATTTTGGAATGTCCAGGTATGTGTTCAAAATCGATAAATCTAGTATTGGCCGCCAGTCCTTGTCCTTTCTGGGTACCAAGAAGAGTCTTGAGGAAAAACTTTGTCCTTTTTCCTGTTCTGGTACTGTCTGAATGGACCCCATATCCATGAGGGACGTAACCTGTTTCTGTGCCTCTGCCCATTGATTTTTTGGCAGATCTGGCCAACCATTTGCCATTGGCAGAGTGTGAAAATGGAATCTGTATCCCTGTGATATGATGTTTAGTACCCACTTGTCCTGGGTTATTAACTGCCAATTTTGAGCAAAAAGTGCTAATTTTCCCCCATGGGTACTGCCAAAAGATAAGTGCTTGGTGTAGGTAGAGGGAAGTCATTGGGATTGCTTTCTGTAGGTTTGCCCTTTATCTGCTCCAGATTTGGAGGTGGAAGTGCCCCATTGCTTTGACCTGTATGAATCTTGCGCTTGGTATCTGGAACCCTTAGGGCGTCTGGATTTGCCCCTTTGAGCTCTGTCTGACACAGGAAAGGACCAATTTTTTGTAGGCCAGTGTCTACTGAATCTTGGTGGCTGCACTTGTAAGAAGTCTTTAACAGTTTGCATAGACTTAGCTTTGTTTTCCATTTTCTTTAGAACCTCTTCTGCCTTAATATCAAACAGAGAATCATGCTGTAAAGGTGCATCTAACAATTTAGCTTTAACATGATCAGGCAAATTTTGTTCCTTTAACCAGGCATGCCTTCTAATCACAGATCCAGTAAATGCGGCCCTGCAGGAGGCCTCTAAGGAATCAAAACCACATTGCAACTTGCAATAATTCCTGCAATTCCTTATTTTCTGCACATTCTGAAATCAACATCATTTTCTGTTTCAGCAATCCTATAACATGTTGCTGGTTTTTAATCATATGAAATTGACAGTTTAAGGCCCTGATTTCCAAGGTTGCAGATGTATAAACCTTTTCCCCATCTGTCTAGTGCTGTTGAATCTCTGTCAGAGGGTGTAGGATTTTTTGCTGTTGAGGCCTTAACTCCCTTTGGACACTGAAATAGTTTCAGGATCAGCAGCAGGGTTTCTAAATTAAAATTTATGTGAGTCTGGTACCCTATAATATTGGTCAGGCTTACTGGCAGCCAGAAGGAGTCAGGGAACAAACTAATAAGAATAATACCAAAATCACCAAACGACAGGCTAAGGAGCAAAACCAACGGAAATAAAATAAAATAAAAACGTTTATTAATTAAGATGAAGCGCTTTTCGTCGCCCACGTTGAGGCAACTTCTTCAGATAACAAATTATTGCAGCACCACCATTTTATAGCCTAATCAAATCATGTGTTAAAAACATTGCATCAATGCTACAAAAAGTAGTACCCACTAAATTTGTAAATATATAAATATATCTCATTAAAACATAAACCTGTAAATCACACAACTACCTAAAATAACAATAGCAAACTGCTTTTACAAAATTTGCCAAGCAAATCTGCATAACTCGTCAAGCCATCTTTTTAAGCGACCATATATAAAATACACAGAGTTATACATTTGTAGTAACATCTGATATTTATTACTTAACTGTACTAAAAATTATTAAATATAAGAAATATCCATAAATAATTATTAGAAATATGTTTCATTATACAAGTTAAAGTACTATTAAACTAATAATACATACACATTTCTTAACAAATATAATTATGTTTATACATGTTTATAAAATTAAATACAAACCCAATACATATTATATATAAGAGCCTATCTATTAAGGCTCCTAAGTTTAAAAAGACATGCTATATTACAATGTTCGTTCAACCCTGGTTCAATAAACGCATTAGTTCTAATTTGCCATGACAGTTCACATTCTTCCAACAGCAAATTAATTGGACCCCCTCTAATATCATGTTGTATTTGGTCAATTATCCTAAACTTGAAGCTATGACCGACATGTGACATAGTATGCTTTGCTAATGCATTTTCTATTTTACTAGTAGTAATTGCATAGGTATGTTCATATATCCTGTCACGGAAATGTCGTTCCGTTTTACCTATGTAGAATGCTTTACAAAGTGTACAGGAAGCTAAATAGACTACCAGTTTAGAATTACAATTCACCTTAAATTTTGTTTAGTAATGTTTGTCATTAATGGTGAATTTGGTACCTATAGCTACAAATTTACAGGTTACAACCGCAAGTAAACGTTCCCACATTTTTATTGAAATCTTTATATTTGTGTGGTTCAAGAATATTTTTCAAATTCTTACCTCTCCTAAAAATAATTTTAGAGTAATCATTAAATTTTGTAGATAAACTTGTATCATATTTTAAAATTTCCCAATTTTTATACAGAATATATCTTATAATGGTACTTTCAGTTGAATGTAGTAATAAAACTACAATCAAAACTCGTTACTATTATTGTTTGTTGTTTCGATACATCGTACTTCTGTTTCAGTTTCTAAATCGATAACATTCTCTAAAAAAGAACTAAAAATTGAACTTGTATTAGATATTGGTTGGCCTGTATTAAGAATTGGTATAATAAGACCATTTTCTCTTTTATTCCTAACTTCACTGGATAATGTTCTAATTAAATCTAATGGATAACCTCTCTGTTTAAACATTGTCTCTAAAGTTACACTCTGTATCAAAAGTAAGCTAACCAATGAAACCATTCTAGGCTCTAATCATTTGACCTTTAATAATAGCTCTTTTTTGTGATTGTGGATGAGAACTACTGTAATGCAAATAAGAATTGCAAAAAGTGTTTTTCCTGAAGATTTTTGAAATATATCGATTATTGACTACATCTTTAACTAAGTTGACATCAAGATAGTCAATACTCTCTTCTTGAAAACTAAAAGTAAATTTGAAAAAACATGTGTTATTAAGATAATCAAGGAGTTCAGTGGCCGAGTCAGCATTCCCTCGGGAAATAAAATAAATGTTAGGGCAATTCTGAGCCTTGAAGCAAAGATGAAAGCTTTTCCAAATTCATATAGTTTAGAACTTCAAAGAGCTTTGACCAATCTGTAACTTTTTGGCGAATTAGGTTAGTAAGAATGAGCTAAGGGGTTAAAGATTTCGTGCAATTTTAAATGACCAAAATGGCATCTAATTCAGGTCTAATGTGTAAAGCAATTAATTAGTAATAAGTTATCTCTGTCAATGATCTAATTTAGCTTCAAATGCAGCATCTTTGCTATGATTTCTTGACTATAATTTAGGTATATTACTCCTTTGCGAAGTGTAAATTTACCATTGAATGCTAAGTGTAGGAAGTAAATAGATGTTTTTAAATTATTAAATTTATTAAAGTTTTCATTAAGAATTTGTACCTTTTAAAATTTCGTTAATCAAATTTTTTTTTATATTTTTGGGTTCAAGAAATTTTTAAATTTACCTTTTAAAATTTTTGGGAATTTAATTTTTATAAATTGTTTTTTTTTAAAACCATTTATAAAGATTTTTATAAGGTTTTTTTAAAAATAAAATTTAAAATCTTATATATTTGTTTGTTTAAAATCTGGGGTTTGGTTAATTCTTAAAAGAACTAAATTAAGGGTTTGAATTGGGTTTTAAAAAAATTGTAAATGGTTTTTTTTCCTAATAATTAATTTTGGGAAATTCAATGGGAAACCTCTTAAAGTATTAACCTTGTTCAAAGTTTAACCCCCATTGTTCCCTTTTTTTAATTGTTTTTTGATTTGGATGGTACTGGCATTTAGATTGGTTTTTTTATTTGAATATTTTATGATTTTTAATAATTTCATAATTCAAAATTTTTAAAATTTGAAATTTAAAAATTTTGTTATTAAAAAACAAGGAGTTTAAGGTCTAAAATTTAATTTTTTAGAAATTTAATTTCTAACTCCATTTAGAATTAAACTTTTTTACACCAAGGAGAAGCTTCCCAAGGGCTTCTACCCATTCTGTAAAAGTTTATTAAAAGAAAATAATTTAGTTTAAAAGGTAGAAGGGTTTTTATTAAGGTTTACTTGGCCTTAACAAAAAATAATATCTCACCATTTGGTAAAGGGATAATAACTTATAAAAATTTTTTGTCAAAAATATAAAATTTTAAGTCAACCTTTTACCTGTTTTTAAACTTTTTAAAATGAAAATTTACACGAAAAGTAATAGAATTTTTAAATGTAAAATTGTTTAAGTCATTTTTGATTTGAAGGATTTTGCCTTTTCATATTTAAGTTTTGTTTTCCCTTATCAAATCTATTTAACCTTGGACATATATTCTTAATAGTCCCTTTCTCTTCCAAACTTGAACCCTTTTTTAAAAATAATGGTTGCTGCCCCATTGTTTCCCTTGGGTCTTTAAAAAAATTTAGGAAAGGGTTTCATACAGTATTTTACAAGGGGTTTATAAAAATTGTTCTGCTAAGTTTATTAAATTTTAATTGGTTTTTTAAAAATTTTAATGGTTTTTTCCCTTGTGTGATTTTTTGGGTCCCAAAAAAGTTTAAAATTTTTTTGTTTAAGCTTTAACCGTCAAAAATTTTTGTATGAGGGAAGGTTTACCCTTTCAATTTATTAATGGATTTTTTTAAAAAAATAGTTAAAGTTTCTGTTTACAATACCAAACAGTTTCCGTAATACCTTTTTTTCCAATGTGGAAAGGGTTCAAGTTTTGTTTTATTGCAAGCATTGCATTAGGATTTGTTTAAAAGTTATTAATGAAACATTAGATATTAATTCTTTTAAAACTATTTTAAAAATTTTAAAAATTTTTTAAGGGTTTGGGTGGAATAGAATAAAATCTATATTTTCAATTTAATTATAAAAATTTTAAAAATATTTTCCCCTTTAGGGTTTGTTAATCATTTAGAACTTAAATACATGGTTTTTAGCTTGTTACTGCTTATCAAATGATTTAATTCATGGTTAAATTTTAACCTTTAAAATTTACTTATTTGATGGAATTAATATACCCCTTCTTTTTAAATGTAACTGGGTAGCTAATTTTATTTAATTTTAATTTTAAAAAAAAATTAATTGTTGAAATGTAGTAGTATTAAACAAAGGGTACAAATATGTCTTAAACCTTTAAAAAAATTTTTTTTAAAATTTAAATTTTTTTAATGGTTTTTAATAATTTAAAAGTTTCAACGTAAAAAAAAACCCGATGATGTTGAAATTTTTTTTTTGCTGTAAAATTTTTTTATTATGAAAAATTTTTAAATTTAAACCATTAACCCCTTTTAACCCGTTTTATTAGGACCCGGATGTGCCCAAAACTATTTTGTTTATTTTTTTTGTTATTGTTTAATTTTTAACTTTAAGAATCAAAAATTGTTTGGGGTAACCCAAATTAGGGTAAGCAAATATAGGTATTTTATAGTGATAAGATAATGTTCCCCGTTAAATTAACTTAAAGTTGGGTTTTAATTTTAATAAAAGGAGGCTATTTGAAAATTTTTGTGTTTAGAAGCCCTTTGAAAAAGAACAAATAATAAAATACCAAAAAAAACGGTAGCAAAAAACAAATAAAAAGTTATATAAGAATTTTACTTTGACCCGTTTAAAAAAATGTTCAGGGCCCACCTTTTATAATAAATATGTTTAAAATTGGGAATGTTTAAAAAAACCCAGATTTTTAAAAAACAAAAATCACACAACTAAAAAAATACAAACCTTCAAAATTTCCAAAAAAATTTTCTGCAACCATTTTTAATTTTAAAATCATAAATTATAATTTGTGAATCTGTTTATTTCTTTCAAAAATATTAATTTTAAAAATTGCTTAAAATTAAAGAATTATTTTTCATTAGTTTTATTTCTTGTTCTTTAATTTGGGGACTGCCCTCCTCAAAATTCAAGTTGGGTTTACCCAGCCTATACCCACAATGGGAGGAGTTACCTAGAAATTTTTTAATAAACCCCTTATAATAAAATTTAATTTTAAAAAAAAACTTAAAAAAAGAGGTGAAACCTGAAACAAAATCAATAGTACTTGCTGAAAGAGGTGGTAGAAAAAGTCACAATCCCTTCGGTGTCCGGAAGGTGGGGCCGAAAAGGGGGAAAAAAAAGGGGTTTTAATAACACTTATTTTAAAATTGCTTCATTCGTGGGTGGGAGTTAACCTTGTCCCCTCCCAAGGCAATCCAAACATGGCCAAAAAATCATCCAGGTAAAAAATTTTTAATAAAATAAAAATGTGAATAGCCCCGAGCCCCCCACAAAGGGGTTAATAAATTTCTTAAGGTAAAAATAAAAATCTGGGGAATCTTTGGGTTTTTAGGCAGTTTTTTCAATTTTTAAAAAAAAACGGATTTTGCCCCTTGGAAAGATATTTAAATGAAAATCCCTTTTTTTCAAGGAAAAATGGATCAGTTTTTTTTTTTTTTTTCCAAGTGTTTTTGGTGTCCACGTGTAATTTTTTTGTATTTAAACGGAAAAAAAAAAAGGAAGTTGGTTTGATTTTTTTAAAATTACAAAAAGGGCTTAGTTTAAATCTTTTTGGGAAACCAAAATGGGGCCAAATGAGTGCTTTAAACTGAAATTTTTTTTAGTAATAGCTCCAAAAAAAGGTTTTCCCTGTAAAATTTTAAAAAAGAACCAGGTTAAAAAAATCAAAAAAAACAAGTAAAAATTTTCCCAAGGGGAAAGGGGGAACTTATAGGAGGCTGGAAAAAACTTTTAAAAACTTTCAAATTTTGGGAAATTTGGGAATTCAAAAAACCCCCCGAAAAAAAAATCTAATTAATTTGGGAATAAAACCCGATGGAAAGGGCAGTAAAAAACAAACTTTGGGTAAGCGTAAAGGATCTATGTTTTTCCTTTGGCCCCTAGAACTTTTTACCCAAAAAATTTATGGAAGATTTTTGGGAAACTATAAAAATTTTCAATGAGTAATTAGGAACCCTTTGGGAATGGGGGAAAAAGTATTGAGGGGAAGGGGTAAATGACCCCCTTGGATCAAAAGACTGGAATAGGCCCAACCGGGGTAAAGAAAAGTTAGGGGGCCCAAATTTTTGGGATAAAACTGAGGATCAAAACCCTTTTAGGTAGCCTTTTACAGAGCATAAAAGGGGAAAAGATAAGAAGCCCGGGGCCCCTTAAAGCTTTTTGGGGTTTGGGCCCTTGGGAAAAGGTGAAAATTTCCCGATTGGTTTTTGGGGGGTAGAAAAATCGGAAGGTGCCCCCCAAAAACTCTACTAAGAGTTTTAGAACCCCTGTGGGATGGGAAATTGCTCAACTTGTCCCAAAAGGTTGGATTGGGTTGGTTGTTTGGTGAGGAAAGTTGACATTGAGGCTTAACCCGGGGGATATTTTTCCGCCTTTTTTTTGAACCCCAAACAACTATTTTTTTTATTCAATTTTCCCCAAGGGGAAGCTTAAGGGGCCCAAAGAAAAATGCTTATTTTAGAACTTTTGTCAAGTGGCATTCTTTGGTTCCCTTTGGCGCCCCCTTAAAGCCCCCCCCCCATCAGGGACATCCTTTTCAAGTAGAACCAATGGAAAAATCTTAAACTGAAAACACCACCACTAATTTTTGCCCTTTTCAAATTTGGCAGGAATTCTGGATACCTTGGAAAGGCATCCTTAAAGGGCCATTAAAAATGGTAAAAAAGGGGTTCCTGATATTCCCAACACTTTAAATAACCGGTTGTTTTTTTTTAAAATAAATTTGTTTCTTTTTCCTTTGGGTTGTTTTTCGCTTTTCTGGTTTTTTGCGCCTTGGGGAAACCAGGCACCAGCTTTTCCAATTTAGAAATACCCAGTTTTCTGGAAAGGGTTTAACCGGGATCAGAAAGATTTGGGGGGACAGGACCACTCCAAAAGGAAAAGGGAATTTTTCTCTCGGGAAAGAATGCCATGCATTTGGTAAAAGGGGGTGGTAGAAAAAGGGGGGGCCCAATAAAATCTGGTTCCCCGCCAAAGGGGGGAATTTTTTGGGGGCATTTTATGGTATGACCTAATCTATAAGGTAGTTTCCCTTTTTCCCAAAAGGGGGGGGATTGCAGCGTCCACCTCGTTTTTTTTTTGGGGCAAAAATGGACCAAAATTGGTCTCCAGCCCCCTTTTTTTTTTAATAAAAAGAATTGAGAGTTCCATTTTTTGGCTGCAAATGGTGAATGCTCTTTTGAAGGTTTTTAAAACCAAAGCTCTTTTTGGCCTGGAAAAGGAAGGGGTTTTTTCTATTTAAAACAAGGGGAAAAAAAAATAGCCTTGAAATGATGGGCTGTACCCATTTGTCTTGAGTAGGGATAGCCAGGCTTCTGGGTACAGTGACAATCTTCCCCGACTGCCTCCGAAGTGGGCAGTCGGGCAACACCTCAGGGATGCTGAAAGGGCTTTCAGGGAAAGGGTTTCCCATTGCCCTGGTTCTCGGACCCCCTGCCCTAGGGCGGCGTCTACCATTGTTTTCCCCCCCCTGCCTCTGGGGGAACCCACTCTGTCGTCAGGCGAAGTCCCTTGAGATTGTTTGGAACCACATCTTTCCCCTTCTGGCCTTTGGGGTAAGGCCTAGAAGGAGTAAAAAAGGACTCCGGCGGCAGAAAAAGGGCTTGCCATCAGTCTCGCACCTAGTCAGGTTTCTTTCACTTGAGGACCAAAAAGAGATGATCCATCAAAGGGAGTTAGTGAAAAACGTCTTAAGGGGGCCATAAAATTGCATAGCCGCATCCAGGCATGCCCGTAAGGCCCCACCTGTCCCTGCGGCTCTGCTCGCTCCATCAGCCGCAAAAGGGGGGCATGGAGGAGTTGGAAAAGGGTTAAGGGGAGCCAGCTGCGTGTTCATCTTTTTTTTGAAAACCCGCTGTAGGTCCTTCAACATTTCACTCGCTTCTTTTATCAAGTCCCTTTGAAGCGAGTGAAATGGCACAGGTAGTTCAGCGCGCGTAAATGTCGCTGAGGGGAACATCCGCTTCCTACCTTCCATGGACCTAGATTCCTTGTTAGGTGGATGGACAGGCACTGAAGGATCAGCTAGTTCCTTCTTTGTGGCAGCAGCTACCACCATAGCATCCACAGAAACTCCTTTTGTAAAATTTTGTCTGTGGGCTGTGATGAATTTGAGGGTCTCCTGGGAGTGGGGTCCACTGAATCAGGAGCCGTCCATGCCTTTTAGCAACCACCTGCATGAGGGGGGCAAGGGGGACACCCAGGAGGTGGAAGGGGGAGCCAAACGCCTCAAGATACACAGATTCATCCTCCGAAGGGTTGAGGGCTGGCCAATTTCCCCTCTGTTTAAAGGGTTCCAGAATGTCTGCAAATGAGACATCTTCAGAAGGGGAACGGGGAACCCTCAGAATCATCAAATCTGTGTCAAGGGGTAGACTCAGGTGAGTCAATGTGTTTTCCCCTTCACTTCCTCTTCCGAGGGGCTCTTCTGCCAAATCAGGGAGGCCTCGAAGAGGATGAAATCCCAAGGGGGTTTCCCGAGGAGCTGGCTCTCTGCGGTCCGGGATGAGGGGGTGAGTCGACTTACCTGAGGCAGCATAGAGGGGGGGGGGCGGAGCCGACAGTGGAGGAGGGCCAGGCTCTAACACACTCCGCATGACCTCGAAGCACCCCTGTCAGGCAGAGCCAGAGGTCCCGCTCCGAGGCTAAAAACCCCCTCGGCACCGACAGTGATGGCTCGAGGCCGATGGAGCCGAACTCACCAGCGCCCCAAGCACCGAGGGGAGGGGGTCGGACAAGGGTCCGATGCCACTCACCCCCCGGAGCCGGCGAGGGTCCGGGCCGAGATTCTCCAGAAGAAAGGGACGGCGGGCCCAAGACAATTGTTCGGCTCGGTACCCCAGTCTCGGTTCGACCCACCCGGCTCGAACTCAAAGAGTCGAAAGGGGGAAAAATTGATGGACAGGGGCAGGCATCGACTGATGAGTCGGGCTCTGAAGCATCTGGGCCAGTGCCTCGGACTTAAGAGTCGACTCACTACCCTCTGAAGGTCATGATCGACAGCCTCGATGACCTAGAGGAATGAGACCTCCGTTCAGACAGCAGGGGAGATTTGGGGCCGAATGAACGGAGCCAAGAAGGTGACCTAGACCTCTTTTTGGTTGTCGGCTCCGAAGGTCTTGGGGCCCACCGGGGCCCCGATAACCTCGGCTCCGGCGGGCCCAAACCCGAAACTGTGGACTGAGCATCGGCTCCAGCCGGGGCCGATAAAGGCAAGGTTGAACAACCTGAGGTCTCGGCTCAGAGCGGGCCGAAAACCTGATGCCGAGGGCTTCCCTGTTGAGACAGACAGGGAATCCTCAGGCTTCAACAACCCTCAGAATAACTTGTTTTCTTTCCTGCAGGACCCTGGGGCTGAAGCCATGGCAACAGCACAGGAGTCCTGCAGGTGCAAACCCCCGCAATAGACACAAGAAGTGTGCCCTCTGTCAGAGACATTTTCTGAACACCCTCACACTTCTTGAATCGAGACCTTTGCTTCTTTTGACATCCTAACGGTGAAAACAAACACACACTCAAACACACCAGTTAAACCCCGTCAGAATAACAACTTTAGTAAAAATACAAAAAAACAATAAAGTATAAACACACAAACACTCCCTAAAAGAAGGCCCAAAGGAAGCAAAGCTTTTAAAAAAAATTTGGGAAAAACAAGATCCCCAAAATCTAAAAGGGTAAGTAACTTTTAATAAAAAGTAAAACACAGACGTAAACATGGTGTACCGAATTATAACTGTACTTTTGGGGAAAAAATTAGGGTGAACCAAAAAAAAAAAAAAAAAAAAAAAAAAAAAAAAAAAAAAAAAAAAATAAAAAAAAAAAAAAAAAAAAAAAAAAAAAAAAAAAAAAAAAAAAAAAAAAAAAAAAAGGTAAAAAAAAAAAAAAAAAAAAAAAAAAAAATTTTTTTTTTTTATTTTTTTTTTTTTTTTTTTTTTTTTGTTTTTTTTTTTTTTTTGTTTTTTTTTTTTTGTTTTTTTTTTTTTCTTTTTTTTTATTAAATCAGATTTTTTTTTTTTTTTTTTTTTTTTTTTTTTTTTTTTTTTTTTTTATTTTTAAAATTTCCCAATTTTTATGTAGAATATATCTTATAATGGTACTTTGAGTTGAATGTAGTAATAAAACTACAATCAAAACTCTTGTTACTATCATTGTTTGTTGTTTCGATACATCGTACTTCTGTTTCAGTTTCTAAATCGATAACATTCTCTAAAAAAGAACTAAAAATTGAACTTGTATTAGATATTTGTTGGCCTGTATTAAGAATTGGTATAATAAGGCCATTTTCTCTTTTATTCCTAACTTCACTAGATAATGTTCTGATTAAGTGTAATGGGTAACCCCTCTGTTGAAACATAGTCTCTAAAAAGTTACACTCTGTATCAATGTCGCTAACCAACGAAACCATTCTGGCGGCTCTAATCATTTGACCTTTAATAATAGCTCTTTTTTGTGATTGTGGATGAGAACTACTGTAATGCAAATAAGACTTGCAAAAAGTGTTTTTCCTGAAAACTTTTGAAATATATCGGTTATTGACTACATCTTTAACTAATTTGACATCAAGATAGTCAATACTCTCTTCTTGAAAACTAAAAGTAAATTTGAAAAAACATGTGTTATTAAGATAATCAAGGAGTTCAGTGGCTGAGTCAGCATTCCCTCGAAATAAAATAAATATATCATCAAGGAAATGTGTGTAGTACATAATTCTAGACATCCATTCTATATGTTCAAAGATGTAAAGCTTTTCCCAATACACCATAACTGTGTTAGCAAAGCTTGCTCCACAAGGGGAGCCCATTGCTACCCCACATTTCTGTAAAAAAAGTTCGTTGTAAAAAGAAAAATAATTATTAGTAAGAATGATGTCTAGTAAGGTTGTTACTAAGTGAATTTCATCTCTTGTGGCTCCTTTTTTAACAAGAAATAAGTCGACCCACTCTACACAATCAAGGTGCGGAATAGATGTATAAAGATCAACTACATCTATAGTAATGAAGTTATTATCTCTGTCAAAAGGAATATCATTTATATTTTTCAAAAATGTCCACGAATCTTTGCATACCTGTGTTTCCGTTGACAAATACTTTTTTAAAATATGATCTACAACTTTAGCACAAGAATAAGTGATAGAATTTCGACCATAAATAAGTGGTCGAAATGGTGGGTTAAAAATGTTCTTATGAATTTTTGGTATTGCAAATAAAACAGGGATTTTTGGCCAAATTATAGTCATATAATTATACAAGTTGGTATCGATAAACCCCTCTATGAACAAATCATTGATGTAACCTTTGATGCGACTATAGGCGATATTAACTTCATTAATAGTCACCTTTTCATATGTACTACTGTCCAAAATCTCATGAACCCGATTTTTGTAATCAAATAGGTCAAAAATGGCTAGGCTGCCTCCCTTATCTGGTTTTATCACTCTCACATTAAGTGTCTTAAACATATTGAGAGAAGCGATTTCATCACGAGAAGTATTTGTTACTAAGGGATTAGTATAAAACAATCTGTGACAGTTACTCGCTAAGTGTCTTATATCCAATTCTGTAATGGTTTCAAATAAATTCAATACAGGGTGTAATGGGGGTTATATTCACTAGCTACTCTGAAGTGCTGAATTTTATGAACAGAGTCCCCTAACAAAAAGTTTAAATTAAGTTTTCTTACAAAATGTTTTAAGTCTTTAACAGTCTGAACAATATTCATCTGTTGATGAGGAACGAAGGTATTACCCTTTGCAAAAAGTTCTACTAAAGCTGGATTGATGTCAATGCAAGAATAATTAAAAATGTTAAAGTCTCCTGCTTTGTTTTTTACAATAGCAACATGTTGCTGCTGATCAAGGGTTACCTCCTGGTTTTTTATGTCTGAAGCTGTTTGTTTTTTTGGTTCTGGTGTTGCTGTTGCACACTGTTGTATGATTTTTTTGGTATTGCGCCCAAACGATTGTCATTATGGAATTTAGGTTTGTTCGCGTAATTGTTATTAAATGAATTATCCAGTTCATGACTATTAGAGTTCTTATTAGAATCCTTATTGTTGAAACAAAGTCGATTAGACCATTTATTCTGAGAGGATGCCATGGAGCTGGAATTAGAATTAGAGTCACTAGTCTCCGTAGTATGGTTTAATGTATTTTCGTCAGTATCACCAGCATTTAAACTATTTCTGCCATTGTCAGGCAAGTTACTGTTACCACATGAAATTGCTACACCAACCTGACTAAAGGCAGGCTGTGGATACGCTGACCCATTGTTATAAGCTAAGCGGTCTCTGTTCATTTTTTTGCTTTTATTAACACATAACCTGTCCAAAAGTTGGTCGATGGTAATAAAACTTCTTTCGTACTCGTATTTGTACCTTAAAAAGTCTGTATGAGAAATGACAGCAGAATTAATATCTACCACTTCTTTTGATAAAGCTGTAATCTGGATAGCATAATGTTTATTCATCAGCTCCATTAATGCGAAACCTTGTTGATCAAAAAAAGTATTTAACTTGAGATGAAATGCTGAGTCAGCTATAAGACCAGAAGGGTACAAATGATGTCTTAAACCTTTAGGAACAATACGTTCCTTTAGACATTCTTGGAAATAGTTAATTTTGAGCTGAAGTTTTTTAATTTTGACTAATTTTGAATCCAAAAGTTTCAACTGGTCAGGTAAAGAACAAACACCCACCTGTGGATGAGTAGCATTGTCAGCTTGTTGCCCTTCATTTGTACGCTGTGAAAATTTTAGTTTACTCGTATCGAGAATCCATTCTTCAAATTGTAGGGAACCATTAAGCCCAGCAACGCCATAACCAGGTTCTGGTATATGAATATGAGGACCACCTGGCTCATGTGCTCCTCTAACAGCATCAGTATTACTGTTAGCTGAATCTCTCCTTGTGGTTATTGTGGGGGTAGCAGAACCAGTAACTGTAATATGAGCTGGTGAAGTAGAATTCATACAGGGTAATTGTTGTCCCGGTGGGATAAAACTCGAATTACTAGTTGCAGTATTTGAAGGCAAAGTCACTTTAGGTAGTTGTGTATCCAGGCGCATAGATAAAGCATCAACTCGTTGCGATAACGCTTGGATTAAAGCTGTTAAATTGAGTTGGTCCGCTTGTGATTGGGTAGATTCGAACAAGGTAGGACTATTTGTAGGACTATTCATTGTGTTATTGCTCCCAGAAGCCATGTATACGAAACAAAAAACAAACTAATAAGAATAATACCAAAATCACCAAACGACAGGCTAAGGAGCAAAACCAACGGAAATAAAATAAAATAAAAACGTTTATTAATTAAGATGAAGCGCTTTTTCAAACGTTGAGGCAACTTCTTTCAGATAACAAATTATTGCAGCACCACCATTTTCTGACATCAAATCATGTGTTAAAAAACATTGTACTTTTGACATAGTACCCACTAAATTTGTAAATATAAACATACACTCATTAAAACATAAACCTGTAATAACACACAACTACCTAAAATAACAATAATAGCAAACTGCTTTTACAAAAATTCCCTAGGGAAGCAAATCTGCATAACTAGTCAAAACATCTTTTAAACAAGCGACCATATAAAAATACACATAGAGTTATACATTCAATGAACTACACTAATCTGAGAATAATTAAACTAAAAAATAAAAAGAGTAACTTTTAATAGAAAAAGCTAAAACTCAAGGTTATACAATTTAGACTACTATTAAACTAATAATACATAAACATTTCTTAACAAACATAATTAATTTTATAAACATGTATAAACATAAAGACAAAACCAATACATATTATATGAACATACCTATGCAATTACTACTAGTAAAATAGAAAATGCATTAGCAAAGCATACTATGTCACATGTAGGTCATAGCTTCAAGTTTAGGATAATTGACCAAATACAACATGATATTAGAGGGGGTCCAATTAATTTGCTGTTGGAAGAATGTGAACTGTCATGGCAAATTAGAACTAATGCGTTTATTGAACCAGGGTTGAACGAACATTGTAATATAGCATGTCTTCTTAAACTTAGGAGCCTTAATAGATAGGCTCTTATATATAATATGTATTGGTTTTGTATTTATGTTTATACATGTTTATAAAATTAATTATATTTGTTAAGAAATGTTTATGTATTATTAGTTTAATAGTAGTTTAAATTGTATAATGAAACATATTTCTAATAATTATTTATGGATATTTCTTATATTTAATAATTTTTAGTACAGTTAAGTAATAGATATCAGATGTTACTACAAATGTATAACTCTGTGTATTTTATATATGGTCGCTTAAAAAGATGACTTGACGAGTTATGCAGATTTGCTTGGCAAATTTTGTAAAAGCAGTTTGCTATTGTTATTTTAGGTAGTTGTGTGATTTACAGGTTTATGTTTTAATGAGATATATTTATATATTTACAAATTTAGTGGGTACTACTTTTTGTAGCATTGATACAATGTTTTTAACACATGATTTGATTAGGATATAAAATGGTGGCGCTGCAATAATTTGTTATCTGAAGAAGTTGCCTCAACGTGGGCGACGAAAAGCGCTTCATCTTAATTAATAAACGTTTTTATTTTATTTTCGTTGGTTTTGCTCCTTAGCCTGTCGTAAGGAGTCAAGGGTCAAGCTTGACTCCGAAAACACATCATCAATAATGTCTAAAACAGGGGGGGGGTGGCTAAAGGCTTGTGCTGAGGGAAAAGAAGGAAATCTCTGAGCCTCTTTTTGGATTCTGAGAAATCTTGACTCTCCCAGTGAAAATGCTCCCTCAAAGTATGCAAGGTTTCTCCAAATGAATAATCCTCAGGAGGAGATGCAGATGGAATAGACTCCTCAGCATCAGAATCCTCATAAGGAGGTATAGACAATTCCTGATCATTAGAGGAATCAGAAGAAATAGAAACCTGATCTGAAGATTCATAATCAGTATCTTGCCTAGGCCTCTTATCTGGAGGAGGATGGGGATCCCTGATCAAGGTAATAAGGTCTTCAGCCATTTTGATCATCTGTTTTTTAGGCATAGAGGCCTGTGCACGTGGCTCATGCGTCATTTTTTAGTTTTAGAAGTTGCTTTTGTCTTTGGTTTTGCAGCTGTCATCGGTTTGATATACAAATGTTGAGGTCTGAATACACCCTCAGAAGCCGGTGCCTGCTCAGCGGCTCCGGACCCATCCGAGGGAGATACATCCGTCGATCCAATACCTTTAGTATCTTGCGGCATGCCGGCCTCCACATGGGTGTCAGTAGTGGCCTGCGACTCAAAGGTAGCAGGTATCAGGGGCTGCGAAAGCGCCTCACTGAGTACTGGCGAACCAGCGACTGGCTTAGGAGAAGCTTCATCGTCGGTCTTGGATCTCGACTGCCTTTCTCTGTCCTTTTCTTTGCATTTTTTTATGTACTCCGGTAGTTGGATTGCTATCCGAAGACATTTCTGGGTAGTTAAATCTGTTTCCAAAATACTTTGATGCAAAAATATACCGATGCTTAATAGTGCGTTGGTTAAATCTAGCACAAAACCGACAGCCAGGCACGTTGTGATCAGGGCCTAGGCAAGGAATACAGTATAAATGGAAATCCTTATGAGGTATTTGCTTCCCACAAGTAATACAATTATTAACTTTTTCTGACATCAGTAAAAAGCAAGAAAAAAGTTTCCCCAATGGGGTACTTAGCTTTAGTGAAGACTTCGGTTCTGAAACTCAAACTCGAATTTGTAGTAGTCGGCCGACCGTCACTTGTGAAAATGCTTCTACTTCGGGCACCGTGCGGCAAGAAAGACTAAAAGAAAATGGCATCGGCTGCATGTTTTATACCCCTGACGACCTGATGTCATGGAAGAGAAGATGGAATTCAGGCCGACTGAGGGCAACCTGCCAGCAGATTACCCAAATGTAATGACTGCAACTGTGAAACACGAAGAACATCAATCCATTTTAGCTCACACATCTCAACATTATGAAAATCACCCCTTCTAACACGGAAATGCAAAAATTGTACAACTCTGAATTTAAAAGAATTGTGACCTGGAAACAATAAGGCATGATTGGCTAAAGCATTTGATGTTACATAGTTACATATGTTGCCTAGGTGCTTGAGTACCCTCTCTCTAAGTTGTCATGTGGTTTTGCCAACAAAGAAACTATCACAGGAGCAGCAGGTAGCCAAATATACCAAATTGCTGCTCCTGCATGTCACCACAAATATGGGTGTAAAAATGCGCACTGTATGTGTGAAACAAAGTTCAGTAGATATGGAAGAGCATGCCTTGCAACTGTAGCAATGAAGTGTACCAACTTTCCCTGTAGGCATATGGGGTGTAGATATATGGGGTGGAGGCCTTGGTCCATAACATAAAAGTCTTTTAATAGACATATTATTCCTATAGGTGAAGGAGGGGTACTCACCCACTATTTGTTTCACCTTATGATCAGCTAAAAGTACAGGCCAATTCTTTCTTATAATATTGCAGTAATGCTGTATATCACTAGAATATCTCAGAAATACCCTAGGGTGTTGGGCATCTCCGGACCTTCGTTTACTGTTCACAGTCCTTCTACTAGAGGAAAAATACGGGGTCTTTCTGCCTTGTCGTTGTAGAGTAATATTCCTAGCATTAACTATGTGCGTCTGTGAGTAACATCTCTCGGAGAAGCCATTGCTCAATCTATGTACAGTTTACTCGAACACAAGTTCATTAGTACATAGACTAGAAGCCTTTCAAGCATTGACCATTAAATATGTTAGAAAAAATATGTGGGAGATGTATGCTGGAACGATGCAGAAGTCCATTCTTCCAACAAGATTTCCTATATAGTTGTGTCCGTAAAGTACCATAAGAATTCTTAGAAATGGTGACATCCAAAAGTCAACAGAAAAATAATTAACAGTAAACCTGAGGAAATCTGAGGTACTTTTAAGATACCTAACAAAGTCTGAAAGTTGCCCCACATCACCTTCCCAAAGGAAAAAAATGTTATCCACAAACCTGGCATAGTATTTTACATGACGGCTAAACATATTACTGCTATGCAAGTTCTCACTCTCCCACTATGCCATAACCAAATTAGCATAGCTATTGGCACAGGGGCTGCCCATAGCCACCCCACCTAGTAGTTGGAGGTAGTGCTGGTTGTCAAACAAAAACACATTATTACTTAGAATTAAATCTAGTAAAGTACAAACAGTCACCATGCCATGCATGAAATGACCATGGTGGGAAAGAAGTAGTCTCACAGCATCCACCCCTGCCTGATTGGGGATAACAGTAAAGAGTGTTTTAACATCCATAGTTACAAGAAAAACATCAGCCAAAGAAAGGGAAGCATTAGCTACAGAGCTATATAAACTGGATAAAAAAAATGTTCAGTATCCTTCAAAATTGCAGGAGATTCAGCAAGTATTGCATTTCAACAAATTTAGATAAAGGTTCAGTTACCCAACCATGTCCCAAAACAATAGGACGCAGTGGGGATTAAGGTTGCCCTTATGGATCTTATGTAATCCATGGATAACAGGAACAGAAAGATATTCAATAGTCAAAAAACTCAAATGTCTTGGTCTATTAAACCACACGAGAAGGTCATAAAGGTCATTCTTAACATTACTAAATCATTTGTCCACCTCTTTCCCAGAAATCTGACCGTAAGTAGAACAGTCATCTAACACAGCTGAGATGCCTGTTAGGTAATCAGTTCTACTAAGTACCACAACGGCCCGTCCCTTGCCTGCCTGTCTGATACTAATAGACTCTTCAGCCTGCAATTGTTGTAAAGCAATGGTTTCCTCAGGGCTTAAATTACAAAAACACTGTTTGACATTGTCAAAAGATTCAAAAATGTCCCTTTCACATAAGTTCAAAAAAGATTCCATGGCAGTGAGGGCCGGGCAGAAAGTACTCAGTTTATGTAGAGTATTACCAGAAACAGGCACATTCTGTGTTCCAAATAATATTTCAAGCATGATTTTATGTGCAAACAGTTTAATATCAACAACAATATCAGTAATGTTAGACTTACTGTTGGGAACAACGCTTAACCCTCTATTGAGGACCGCTAGTTGTATAGAAGTTAATGAAAAATTGACAAATTGTAAAATAGTCCTTGCTCAGACAAGCGATGAAGGTTTTCTTCTTGTTGGTGAACATTCGTCCCTGGAGGCCTCCCTCTTTCTCCTGTCCCTTGACAACGATCACCCTCTCTTGTCCAGCATGCCCAACTTGGTGGGTAGAGGAAGGGCCATAAAACGGATTGAGGAAAAATCACATCCCTTGAAGCTGAAAGGTTCTCTAACCTTACTACGAGCCCCCAGTACAAGATGATCATCTTTGGTGATATGATTCACACTAGAAGCTGCGCACTGGAAAGTGTAGCTTCTGACTGGACTGGAAGCTCAACAGAAGTAGCTCTGACATCTGCAGACAGGGGCATGGCAAGTGCTGGCATATTCAACACTTCCGTGTGTTCCTCTCTGTTCAAACTTAGTGAAGCAGTCTCAGAGATGGCCGAAGTGGACAAAGCATCAGAGTTTTTTGAGGCTTTGTTAGTAATTACTTCTGTCATACAGGAAGTAGAGGCAGTCTCATGGTGTGCGATCTGAGATTGGGACTTATCACTAGAGTGATGAAACTCACTCTTCGGCCATACAAAGACATGCTGCCTAGTAAAGTCCATATGATCCCTCAGTAGTTTCTTAAGTTTTTGTTGTCTCAGCCTGTATTTATATGCCGAAACCTCTGCAAAAAGAATATGTAGTCTAAGAGTGTACTCATCGGTCAGAAATCTAGTTTTCAACACATCCAATAAGCGCTCAATCTCTACATGGAGAGACATATTGGTAGGTGTACAATATTCGGTTAATAGCCTTAAATAATTAAAGCTTAAGTCAAGATTCAATTGCTGCCAACATTTTAATAACTCTGGTTCACTAGAGGCCTGGGTAGGCATTTTTAAAATCTGCAGCCCCCTAGGCACTACCTTGTGCTCAAGGCACACCTCAAAGTGAAGTCTCTGCCATTCAAGTCTTTTTAGTTTATATATTAAGTTCTCCAGTTCCTTAAAAGTCTGAAGACAAGCATACAAAATATCAGAGTCAATGGTTTCCACAATTCCCTGTGTTGATAATACAAGCCTCAAAAGGGGTTAAGGCTGGTTACTGACAGGTCTGTGAAAATTATTAGAACCTTCAGGCATGTTTATTCATTTGACTCACAATAGCAGCAGATGATGAATAAATCCCTCCACCATTTGCTTCAAGAGATTCCGCCATGTGCAGTGGATAGCTTAAAAAAATTAGATAAAAAGGCAAAAATAAGCTAACCACACTGCTAAAGGATACTCACTAGCAAAACAACCAAACTGAAAAAAATAATTGTGAGTCAATCAACACGGTCCAAGCAGGATAAACTTCTGTTGAACACCAAGAATGTACAGAATGTATAAACATTCTTGGTGTTCAACAGAAGTTTATCCTGCCTGGACCATGTTGGTTGACTCACAATTATTTTTTTCAGTTTGTGTGGGTTTCCTCAGGGTGCCCTGGCTTGCTCCCACAATACAAAGATATGCTTCTGAAGCATTTTTCCCCAGGCCTTTGCTGAAAATTAGCTTAGTTCTAAGTCAGATTTTCCCAGTAAACAAATGTTAAAAAACATAAATTTTACTTTATTCTGGCAAATCAGTGAGAACTGATTTCACTAAATAATGATAGCCATTTAAGTTTGTCTTCCTATCTTTTAGTAAATGTATGGTAACACAACATTTTACTCTAGGAACTTTCTAAGATTATACAAGCAATGTTTAAAATGTGTCCCTGGTTTTGGGCCTTTGCTCCCACAATAAAATTTGTTTTTTTCCCGATTTCTTGTGTTGCACAGTTCTTCAGGGAAAGAGAAGTTTAGTGCTGCTTATGCAAAGTCTACTTTCATTGTTAGTAGCACAACAGGTAGTAAACTTGCTTTTGCCGCAGAAAGCTGTGGGTTCTACTCCTACAGCCTGTAGATGGATTGCTGATACTGTACTGTGTTATACTTTTAAAGGGGGTGGATGCTGCAGTCCTGAGAATGTCTTCCTTTGGCGGAGATACCTATTAACTATGAACCTGTTATCAGTTTGCCATCCATTCCCTATTGAAATATTACTAGCTTATTTTTTTAATGTAACATAAGCATTTTAGTCTTCAAGGGCAGCAGGCACTTAACTTGTAGACAAAACAATGAAAGATAAAGTTATTTCCTAGCAGCAACCTAGTTATAGATCTCTTTAACATGGAATTTAGATGCCTTTCAATTCTGCAGACATTGTGCATATTTACTGATACTGGTGGATTGTAGAAGTCTGAATAGTCTTTCATGATGGAAATGTTCTAAATTGAGCAGTTTTCATTACTGGTTCATGCATTTTGCTTCATTACTTACTGGAAAAATGTTCAAACAATAAATTTAAACCGTACTCTAACAAGTGTGCTATATTATACAAGGAATATAATTTAATAAAGTCAGGAAGGTGCATCAAACTACACATGTATATTTCTTGTTTCATGTGCAAGGGGCCTATGACTTGAAAACAGCCCAAAGGTAATCTTTATCTACCACTGGCCAGATGCATTTTTCTTTGGATGTGGGTTTCAATGTTGTTTCAATGAATGTGAGTTTCAAGGGCAGAGAAGTTTAATGCTAAATCCATTTTCACTGTGAGACAGTATTGCTTTGTTTAGCAGATGTCTATTAGTGTTTGTGTGGTAAAATGTAAAATAAAATCCAAATAATCATTGTAGAAGTAAAGCAGTATGCACATTAGCGTTTATGGTAAATGGGGCGAAATAGCCAAGTAATGGGACACTGGAATGGCTGCAGGGGGACTCTGGGGCCATATTTTGGTTGACTGTTCTTCAGTTTCTGCTTGAAAGTTGTTATCCTACAATTCCATTGAAGTGGGTGGGGTTACATAATTATATATGCAAATTTTATGTTAACCAGCATACAGAT